>NC_091432.1:69351858-69651858 GCF_964237555.1 Oryctolagus cuniculus
TGGAAAGAAGGGCGTGTGATTCAGACAGCAGCCTCCGCCTTTGGGCAGGGGCCTGGGTCAGTCTGTACTCTGCTCTCTGCTCCTCAAGAGAAGTGTCTCAGCCTGGGGAGAAGCTGTGTCTTGCCTCCCACAGATACTCTCAGCTTCCAGCAAGGGTCCCAGAGGAGCTGGGAGATCTGACCTCAGTTTATAAAAAACAAATTCAAAAGGTGGGGCAGGGAACAAGGGAGGAAAAGCCCTCCCAGGCAGGAGGAGAGAGAAAGGGTGGGGTCTCTGAGAAGGGCTTCTCTGCTCTCCACCCTACTCCACTCCCTGCTTCTCCCCAGCAAGCCCACTCTCTCTTCATAGTGGGCAAAGGGCCAAGGTCATCAGAGGGCATCTGAGTGGACGGCTTGGCTGCACCAGCGCCCTCCCTGCTGTCAGGAGTCCAGCTGCAACAGGACGTCTTGACCTTTAAGGCACCAGCCATTCTCTCTGGAGAGGAAGGAGCTGTTTGAGGACCCCTCAGTAACATTCCTCCACTGGGTGCTGAGGATTTCTGCAAAAGCATTCCTTTGGGTATGATTTGACCCCAGATGGGACCCAGGACTTAAAATAATTCTGTTGTTGAGTTTCTTGGGAAACTCAAGGATTACTAAAAGTTTAAATATTTACAATATATTTAAAGGGGGCAGCCTCACCATTTTTTTTTTTTTTTTTTTTTTTTAGTAGAGAAAAGGTAGGGGAGAGAGAAAGAACAGTTGGTTAGAACTAAGGGAACTCTCCAATCCATAGAATGAGCCACGTGGCTACTGTGAAATTCCTGCCAAGCAATTCAAGAAGAGAAGCAACTCACACAGTAGAGAGGAGACAAAGGCGGCTCTGGCCTTGTTTCAAAACCTTCCTGAGTTACAAAACAGGGTCCTGGTGAGCTAGACTCTCTGAGCTCACAGCAGTTGCTGGTTCCTCTAATGAGATCATGTTATCATGCTACTTCAGCCCTCAGAGGTTTGTGTTAATGTACAGGCATCACTTCACTTTCCAAACAGTCAGGTCGTAGTGATTGATGACCTTTGTGCCTCTCGCCCGCCTGTCGGCTACTCTGTGGTTTAGGAAGGAAGCAGCCTGGGAAAACAGGTCTGTGCAGAGGAGCTGAGGATGAAGAAAAAGCAGCAGAGCACACAGCCCTAGAATGGAGCTGACGGCCCCGAGTCGAGACACAGCCACCCCACTTTCTGGCTCTGCCACTTGGAGCCTTTTGACCTTCATTTCCTTAACTGTGCAAAAGGACTCGCACTAGCAGCCTCTGCCCATCTCATTTTGTTTCCTGATACTCAAATGAGACTGCATATGCTTCGTCTAGACTGTGAAAAGCAAACAGGTATTGAAGTCATCTTCAGTTCGTCTTGTCTGGCTGATTTAAAAATTACCATCAGCACCACAATCACCGCATGGGAGACAGTGCCCGAGCAGCTCCTGCTCACTGCGAAACTGTTCATTCCCTGGCTTAACTAGGAACGATGAAACCCTCACAACAACTCTGCAGGGCGGCAGCATCTACATTTTACAGATGGGAAAAGCCTCAAAGCATTAGCATAACTTCTTCAACATCATACAACAAATAAATTGTAGGGCTGGGACTTGAGCTGGCATTACTAGCCTGCTCTGCAGGGTCCACGTGATGGTGGCTGTGCCGGCTTTGGAATCACTTCTGAATACACGGAGGAGGGAGGGCATGAAAGGGAAGGAAAGGTCCTCAGCTTTGAGGATTCAAAAGCAAAAGCGGCGAGGGCTTTCCTAACACTGGATGACTCCTGGGCCCATGAATAATTCATGCAGCTCAGAGCTGGTTCTTTTTGTGTGTGGTACATCTGGTCAGGGACAGCTGCCCACGACTGGGCCACAAATGTGAGGGCCAGGCCCGCCTGCTCATAAACATGGCTCAGGGCAGCTCCGCTTCCTCCCTCTGAGGATTGGAGGCCACTGAGCTTCTCAGAGGAGGGTGAGTTCTTGCTTTGTTGGTGTACCACCGCACACAGAGAACAAACCCACAGGACCAAACCCCTCGCATGTGACGCCACATCTTCGTGAGCCTTGTTCTTGGAACCGCTTTTTCTTCTTTGCAGCATCCCTGGCTTTCTCTGAGAAAGAGTTCCCAATGAGGAGGGCGCTGCCTCCTCCAGCCTTATGTTGCTTCTCTCTGGGGCTGCTCTGGATCCTGCAAGGTTTCATCCCAGGCGTTTTTGGCTGGAATACGTAAGGAACTGGCGGGTGGCAGTAGAAATAAGAATCTGGGGGTGGTAAGAAGGATTTAAAAAAAAAAAAAAAAAAAAAAAAGACAGACTCCATCTGCCACAAAGCTGCTTCCAGCTCAAAGTGAAAAACAGGAGTTTTCTGAGGGGCTCCTGGCACAACTCTCCAAAGGAAAGAAAGAAAACAAAGAAACAGGGACTATGTGCTTGAAGAAAGCTCCCACGAAGAGATCTCTAACAGGACCACACAGCAAGCAGGTTACGGGACTGAACAACTTCAGGGGTATGTCTATACAGAATGCAGCGTGGGGAGCCCACTGGAGCTGTGCAACTTGGCTGCTGCTAGTGGGCCTACAATCTGTTTGAGCCACCCATGCCATAGCTCAAGTATTAGGTAAGAACAGAAATCATCCCCATTCTATACAGGAAACGGGCTCTGCTCAGGTGACTTGCTTATGGAACCAGAGTGATGAATTGAACTTAGATATCCTTACTCCCGTGCTTACAGACCCATCAATAGAACATGACTGGAGAAGTTACTGAATTAGGAATATTCCAGCCCAAGGTCTTGAGCAGTAAGGGTTGGTGAGGAGTGGAAACCTGAGCCACCATAGGAACCCTGGTTAGAAGGGGACAGGGAGTACTCCCGGTCCAATCCTTAGTGTTCAAGGGGAAAAACACATGGCCTTGGTTCAAGCAGATGTTTGTATTCCAGGAGGACAGAGACCAAGAGACAGCACATTATAATGCAAAGTCAGACCAGGGTTAGACTAAAATCTTGGCTCCATCATTTTCTAACTCTGTGTTCTTGGATCAAAACCCAGGCAATGTGCTCAAAGCATAGCTGCTGTTTTTTCTCCCGTCTAGCCTAGCGATTAGGCATAGGTGCTCTTCACCTAAGGTGCTGACACTATGACCCAGGTGATGGCACTCATATCTAAGGAGAGTAGCATGGCATTAAGAAGCATCTCTGGGGCTGTCTGAGTCACACAGCCTCTTTGGACCCAGCCCAGGAGGGGAGCAGGTGGACAGATTGCCTTTGGTCCTGTAAAGCTTAAATATTAGGCAAGCAAGAAGTACTCAGTCTCCTTATTTGAAGAATGGCAATAAAGTTGATAAGGTGGTTAAATGAAATAGGCTTTTAAGTGAAAGCAGACAGTCAAATGTTAACTCCCAGACTGTCCTCAGACCCCACCTCTCAGGTGGAAAAAAAACACCAGCTGGGTGATTAGGCTCCGATTCCTTAAGTGAAGGTTTTATGGACATAATCCACTTTTAAGAAAGCCACTAAAGTAAAGCATAACCCACGATGATTCTTTTAACATCCTAGATCCTCCTTTGAGAGGAAAAGCCTGTTGTCTTCATCAGAAAAGATTTCACCAAGAACCCAAAAAATTCTGTAACAGACAACTAATATCCCTGATCTGGTAATTAAACCACTGGACATCTAATAAAATAATCCCCTAAGAAAAAAGCAGCAGCAGCTAAAGGCTGCTACATTAAGGCTAGGATATAATATGGGAATACGTCCTTTAACAGACAAAGCCACTGACAAAACATTCACTTGGTTATTTATTGGCCCCTTAACACCTGCCATTCCCCCACTTCCTCCACTGGGCCAGTGGTGCATGAACTACTGTCATCCTTGGTGACTCTTCCTATGGTCTTTTGTGACCAGATGGCCACATGTCTGTCTCCTCCAACAGGCTAGGACATCTAAGCACTGGAATCCTGTTGATCATCTTTGTAACTTCATGGGACATGACAAGGCCTGGCACAAAATGAGTGCTCAATAAAGGTTTGCTGAACGGACAGGTGACTGTATAATGTGTGAATGAAACAAAGATTCTTCCTACCAAAGAAAGCAAAAGTGGTTTTCACATTTTCCTTGCACTGAAAGTCCTACGTTGAAACAATAGGATTCAGGCAGTATCTTTTAAATACATACTTTTTAAAAAAATATACGACTGGGGCCGTGGCGCAGTAGGTTAATCCTCCGCCTGTGGTACCGGCATCCCATATGGGCGCCAGGTTCTAGTCCCAGTTGCTCCTCTTCCAATCCAGCTCTCTGCTGTGGCCTGGGAGAGCAATAGAAGATGGCCCAAGTGCTTGGGCCTCTGCACCCACATGGGAGACCTGGAAGAAGCTCCTAGCTCCTGGCTCCTGATTGGCACTGCTCCGGCCGTTGTGGCCATCTGGGGAGTGAACCAACAGAAGGAAGACCTTTCTGTCTGTCTCTTCCTCTCACTGTCAGTAACTCTACCTCTCAAATAAATAAAATCTTTAGGAAAAAAAAAAAGATATGACTATTTGCATAGAGAGTAATTTTTGTTACATCTCAAGAATAAAAAACTCGACAAGCACGTTTAATTTTTGCTTTCCCATCCAGTCAATTTTCTAAAAGGCAGAGGTACTTAGGGGCAGGCACTGTGGCACAGTGGATTATGCTGTCACTTGGGCTGCCCATGTCCCATGTCAGAATGCCAATCTAAGTCCTGGTTTGAGCTTCTGATCCAGCTTCCTGCTAATACTTTCTGAAAGGTGGCAGATGATGGCTGCCACCCATATGAGAGAACTGGCTGGCGGTCCAGTCTTGGCTTAGGCCTGGCACAGATCTGGCTGTTGGAGGCATTTGCCAAGTGAACCAGCAGACGGTTTATCTCTTTCTCCATCATTCTGCCTTTCATGTAGATGAAAATAATAAACTTTTTTTCTTTTTTAAATTGAGGGATTTCTTGGGCTCATTTCTCTTATTTATGAAAGTTTTGAGCCCGGTGGGTTAGCAGAATTATTTCCCCTGCCTTTTAATTCATATGTTCCTCCTTTTCAGTTAGCACACATTATTCTTCATCAGGAATAAAATGAAGGGGAAAAACAAAAATAAAATTCATGAAGCCTATAAATGACAAAGATTTTGGGAAAACAGGAAATTCCACACAGTAATCAAAGATTATGCCACAGTACTTAGAAGGGTGCTCATTATCCTTTCCCAAGGAAGATAAAATCATAGAATCCTTAGGGTAGAACATCTAGTCCAAGCACAATAGGCTATATAATTCATAGAGGCCAGTGTGAAACAAAAATGCAGGGGTGGGTGCTGTGGTACAGGGGACCAAACTGCCTTTTGGGATGCCTGTTTCAGGTACTAGCTACTCTGCTTCCAATTCAGCTTCCTGCTAATGTTCCTGGGAAGCCACAGATGAACCAAGTACTGCAGTTTCTGCCATCCATGTGGAAGACCCATGAAGCTCATGGCACCTGGCTGTTGTAGGCATTTGGAGACTGAGCCAGCAGTTGGAAGATTGAGCTCTGTCATTCAAATAAATAAATCTTAAAAAAAAAAAAAAGAGACTTTTTACTCTGCATGTAGCCTTCCACCCAACCTTTCCACTCTCTCACTCCCACACTGCTCCTGTCCTTCCAGCTCATGATGGCCTCCAGCCCCTGCACTGCCCACTTTTCCTCTTTCTGTAGGACACTGGAGACTGTGGGCTCCGCTGCTCTGGGCCAAAGTCAGGAGCTGCGAACTCAGTTCAGCTCTCCCATGTGAGTGGTAGGGACTGAACTACTTGAGCCATCACTGCAGAAAGCTAGAATCAGGCATGGAAGTAGAACTTGAACACAAGAACTCTAATATAGACTGTGGCCCTTTTAACCAGTAGGGTAAATACCTGCCCCCCATTTTTTAAAATAATTTTTGAAGAGGGACTGTTTGTCTTTTTCTTTTTTTCTTAAGGATTTGCAAAGGAGTACATCATAGCAGGTCAGGGTAGGCTGCTCAACATTACCTTGATTCTGAAACTGGATGAGGACATAACAAAGAAATCTACAAACCAACAACCTGATGGACATAGATGCCACAATTCTCCAAAAAATACTAGCGAACTGAATTCAACAGCACATCAAAAAGATCACTCACATGATCCAGATATATCCTAGGATTCAGGGAAGGGCCAACATCCACCAATCAATAAACATGGGTTGGGCACTGTCACCACCATTTTCAGCTAGGACTTGAACAGGCGCCCATATGGGATGCCAGCACTGCAGGCAGTGGCTTTACCTGCTACGCCACAGCACTGGCCTTTCTCTATGTACCTCTCATTCTCTCCATCCCTCTCTCCCCTTCTCTCTATGTATCTCTGCCTTTCAAACAAGTAAATCAATCTTAAAAAAAAAAAAAAAAAAAAGAAAAATTCAACATCTGTTCATGATAAAACCCCTGAACCAATTAGGTATAGATGGAATATACCTCAATGTGGTAAAGGCTATATATAACAAACACATGGCCAACATCATATTGAATGGGAAAAAGCTGACAGCATTTCCTCCAGGATCTGGAACCAAATATGGATGTCTATTATCACTGCTCCTTTTTTTTTTTTTTTTTTTTTTTTTACAGGCAGAGTGGATAGTGAGAGTGAGAGAGAGAGAGCGAGAGAGAGAGAGAGAGGTCTTCCTTTTGCCGTTGGTTCACCCTCCAATGGCCGCCGTGGCCAGCGCGCTGCGGCCAGCGCACCGTGCTGATCCGAAGGCAGGAGCCAGGTGCTTTTCCTGGTCTCCCATGGGGTGCAGGGCCCAAGCATTTGGGCCATCCTCCACTGCCTTCCCGGGCCACAGCAGAGAGCTGGCCTAGAAGAGGGGCAACCGGGAAAGAATCCGGCACCCCGACCGGGACTAGAGCCCGGTGTGCCGGCGCCGCTAGGCGGAGGATTAGCCTAGTGAGCCGCGGCGCCGGCACCTATCACTGCTCTTCATTCAACGTAGTACTAGAAGTTTTTAGTCATAGCTATTAGGCATGAGAGGAAACAAAAGTCTTAAAAATAAGAAAGGAGGAAGTCAAATGATCTCTTTCATAGATGACACGATGGAATACATAGAAAAATCTAAAGACTCCACTCAAAAGACTAGTAGAAGGGGCCGTGATGTAGAGGGTAAAGCTGCCCCCTGCAGTGCTGGCACCCCCCCCCCCCCCCCATATGGGTGCTGGTTCAAGTCCCGGCTGCTCTACTTCCAATTCGGTTCTCTGCTACAGCCTGGGAAAGGCATGAGAGGAAACAAAAGTCTTAAAAATAAGAAAGGAGGAAGTCAAATGATCTCTGTTCGCAGATGACACGATGGAATACATAGAAAAATCTGGACTCCACTTAAAAGACTAGTAGAAGGGGCTGTGATGTAGAGGGTAAAGCTGCCCCCTGCAGTGCTGGCACCCCATATGGGCGCTGGTTCGAATCCCGGCTGCTCCACTTCCAATTCGGTTCTCTGCTACAGCCTGGGAAAGCAGTGAAGGACGACCCCTGCCCCAATGTGGGAAACCTGGAAAAAGCTCCTGGTTCCTGGCAGTGAACCAGTGCAGCTCCAGCCGCTGCAGTCATCTGAGGCGTGAACCCAGCAGGTGGAAGACCTCTCTCTCTCTGCCTCTCTGTAACTCTGCCTTCAAATAAATAATCTTCTTTTTTTTAAAAAGATTTTCTTTTATTTATTTATTATTTGAAAGACAGAGTTACACAGAGAGGCAGAGACAGAGAGAGAGAGGTCTTCCATCCGATGGTTCACTCCCCAAATGGCCACATCTGAAGCCAGAAGCCAGGAGCCTCCTCCAGGTCTCCCACATGTGCACAGGGGCCCAAGGAGTCGGGCCATCCTCTACTGCTATCTCAGGCCATAGCAGAGAGCTGGATCAAAGAGGAGCAGCCGGGACTAGAACCGGCGCCCATATGGGATGCCAGCACTTCAGGCCAGGGCATTAACCCGCTGTGCCACAGCGCTGGCCCCAATAAATAAATCTTTAAAAAAATTAGTAGCATTTTTATCCACCAATGATGAACTCACTGAGAAAGAAATTTTTAAGAGCAATCCTATTCACAGTGGCCGGTGCTGTGGCGCAGCAAGTTAGTGCCCTGGCCTGAAGCACCAGCATCCCATATGGGTCCTGGCTGCTCTACTTCTGATCCAGCTCCCTGCTGATGGCCTGGGAAAGCAGTAGGAGATGGCCAAAGTGCTTGGGACCCTGTCCCCATATGAGAGACCTAGAAGAAGCACCTGGCTTCAGATCAGTCCAGCTCCCACCATTGTGGCCATTTGGAGAATGAACCAGTAGATGGAGGACTTCCCTCTCTCTTTCTCTCTCTCTCTCTGTAACTCTGCCTCTCAAGTAAATAAATAAACCTTTAAAAAAAGGGGGGGGTATTCTACATTAATTGTTTGGAAGAATTAACATTATTAAAATGTCCACACTATCCAAACAATCTACAGATTCAATACAATCCACATCAAAATGCAAATGAAATTCTTACAGAACCAGAAAAAGAAAATTCATACGGAAGCACAGAAGACTCTAAACAGTCAAAGCAATTCTGAGCACAATGTAAAAAGCTGGAGGCATCACAACACCTGATTTCAAAACACACACTAGTGTGCAGTAGTAACCAAAACAGCATGGTACTGGCATAAAAACAGAAACATAGGCCAGTGGAACAAAATAGGGACCCCATGATTACATCCATGCACTACATCCAGGCCAATTTTGACTAAAGTGTCAAAAACATACCCCTGGGGCCAGCGCTATGGCTCATTTCGCCAATATTCCGCCTGCGGCGCCGGCATCCTATATGGGCGCCAGTTCTAGTCCTGGTTGCTCCTTTTCCAGTCCAGCTCTCTGCTGTGGCCCGGGAGGGCAGTGGAGGATGGCCCAAGTGCTTGGGCCCCTGTTCCTGCATGGGAGACCAGGAAGAAGCACCTGGCTCCTGGCTTCGGATTGGTGCTGCGCCGGCCATAGCGGCCATTTGGGGAGTGAACCAATGGAAGGAGGACCTTTCTCTCTCTCTCTCTCTCTGTCTATAACTCTACCTGTCAAATTAAAAAAAAATACCCTGCAGAAAGGATATGCATATGCAGAAAATGTAACCTTGAACCTCCCCACCAATATCACCTCTCACTCTACACAAAAATTAACTAAAATGGATCAAAGACCTAAATTTAAAATCTGAATCTATGAAACTATCAGAAGAAAATGTAGGGGAAGAACTTCAAATATCAGTAAAGGGCATGTGTTTGGCCAAGTAGTTCAGATGCTGAAGATGTCCATGTCCCATCTCAGAGTACCTGGTTTAGGGTCTCATTCTGGCTCCTGATTCCAGCTTCTCTCTAGTACGGACCCTGAAAGGCATCAGGAGATGGCTCAAGTGGCTAGGTCTATGCCACCCTTGTGAGAGACCAAGAATGAGTGACTGGCTTCTAGTTTTGGCTTGGCCCATCCCTGGCCACTGAGGGATTTGGGAAGGGAACCAATATATAGAACTCTGTCTCTCTTTTAAATATTAAAATATATGGGATTACAAAATTTAAAAAAAGAATAGTACAGGCAATGATATTTGGAGTACAGACCCCTAAAACTCAAAACCAGACAAATGAGATTATATCAAAATAAGAAGCTTCAGTATAGCAGAAGAAATGATCACAGAGTAAAGAGCCAACCAACACAATGGAAGAAAATTTTTGCAAGGCCCTTATCTGATAAATGATTAATATTCAGAATACAGTGAGCCTCACTGCCGCTGGGCACTGTGAAGCTGTGTACACGCTGCCAGCTGGCCAGAGCCAGAGTCAGAGCCTGAAGGAGGAGGTAGTGGGCCTGCAGACCTGGCCACAGAGCTCAGTCAAGGCCTCCTGTCTGTACAGGCAGTTCCCCAAGTTCCCAGACAGAGACATCACTGGTGCCAGTCCAGTGCCAATCTGTGATATTTGGGCCACACTCTGTGTTCTATGGGAAGGTGGTCCTGCTGGACATTTTGAATGATGGTGTGGATGACCTTTAGGACAAATACGTCACCCTCATCTACACCAGCTACAATGCAGGCCAGGCCATCTAATGTGAAGGCTCTGCCTGGGTACCTGAAACCTTTTGAGAATCTTCTGCCTTAGAACCAGGAAGCCAGCCCTTCATCATGGGCAACGAAATCTCCTAGACTTACCACACCTCCTGGACTTGCTGCTAACCCACCAGATCATGGCCTCTGGCTGCCTAGATGCCTTTCCCATGCTCTCGACCTACATGGCACACCTCAGTGCCTGGACCAAGCTTTCCTGACCTCCCCTGCCCATGTGAACTGCCCCATCAATGGTGATGGGAAAAGGTGAGGGTTTGTGAGGCCTGCAGCAGAAGGCTGGGCTACCTGACTCTTTCTCCCCACAATCAATACAATTTTCTAGGGAGAGGAAAAAAAGGTATGCAGAATATATACGGATATAAAAACAACAATAACAACAAAAATACACAATCTGGTTAAGAAATGAGCGAAGAACCTGAACAGACATTTCTTGAAAGAAGAAATACCAAAGGCTAACAAGTATATGAGAAACATTCAGTATCACTAGCTATCAGGAAAACGCAAATCAAAAACGTAATGAGTTAGCATTTCCCTCCAATCAGAATGGCCATTATAAAAAAGACAAAATGGGGACAGAAGGGAACCTGTTGTTGGGAATGTAAATTAGTACCATCATTATGCAGAATATGAAGGCTCTTCAAAAATCTAAAAACAGATTTACCACTTCACGCACCTCTCCTCTTCTGCATATATATCCAAAGGAAAAGAAATTTCTTGGGTATGAGCCCAGAAGTAGAATTACTAGATCATATGGTAATTCTATGTTTAACTTTTTTTGAGAAACTGTGACACTGTTTTCTGCAGCGCCTGTATCAGGTGGGACGTATGAGCAATGTGTTTGTCCACATCCTTGCCAACACTTGTTATTCTCTATCTTTTAGATTATAGTAACCCTAGTGAGTATGAAGTGGTTTATCTTTGTGGCTTTGATTTGCATCTCCCAAATGGCCAATAATACTGAGCATATTTTCATTTGCTTATTGGCCATTTGTGTATGTTCTTTGGAGAAAAGTCTATTTAGATCCTTTGCCCATTTTGAAATTGAATGGTTTCTTTGTGATTGCCAGTTGTAAGAGCTCTTTATATGGGCCCTAGCCACCCACTTGGGAGACCAGAAAGAGGCTCCTGCTCCTGGCTTCAGCCTGGTCTAGCCTTGGCCATTGCAGTCATTTGGGGAGTGAACCAGCAGATGGAGGATCTTTCCGTTTTTCCTTCTCTCTCTCTGTAATTCTGCCTTTCAAATAAATAAATTTTTTAAAAATAATATAGCTTTAAAAATATGATCTTCCTTGATTCTAAAGTGTAGCTAGATTTTAGAATTACTGATTGAGACTACCTACCTGCAGTCGAGCCAAACCTATGTCAAAAAGCATTTCTGCAAACACTCATTTCAAAAAGGTGAGCTATTTTTTTTTCCTAAATGACAGTTATTCAAAGCCAAAACATAAGTCAGCATTTCTTCTTCTCACCTGTCTCTTCCCAGGTAAATATAAATGAAACACTGGATCCCGACAGGGGTAACTGTGCAGGGCAGTCTGAAGTAGATGTGCTGGGGCAGACAGACAGGACAGAGGAGAATCAAGGTGAGCTCCTTCCTCTAGGATGGCAGACAGGAGACAGGGTACAGGGTGCTGGAGAGCTAAGTGCTGGAAGAAAGCTGAATAGCAGAGAAATGGCAGTGGTGTCAGGGCAACTAAAGAAACACCACAGAACACCTTAGCTTCAGCACGTTTCTTAATTTCCCATCTGAACATAATTAGGGCTGGGGGTCAATTCCTTCATGCTCTCGCCCCTCTGCCAACAGGAGAACTCAGCGAGTGAGTGCCGGCCCTCCTCAGCCCTCTGTTCTCATACCTGTGCTCTCCTCAGCCTGATTGAAGCCACAGATCTGGCAGATGCTCTGGACCCACTTATTCATGTCCTCCTCCGTCTCTGCCACCAGGTAAAAGGTGCGCTCGCTGGTCTTGATGTCAAACACAAAACTATCCTGCAGCTCCTTCTTGTTGAAGGTCAGGCCTGCGTCCACCTGCTCACAGAAATTCAGGTTGATGATCCGCAGGGGCTTCTTGGAGTGGTCATTCTTGTAGTATTCAAGAACATCTGGATCACCACTCATCCGGCCGCTCCGCAGGATGAACCAACGTTTCTTCCAGGCCTAAATCACACCAGGAAAGAGCAAGAAAAAAACGGGAGGGGAGTCATTAGTTATTTCACAACTTTTAAAGATCCCAAGATAATCATAGGTTAAGGACAGGGACTGTAGGACCTGTAGGCCATACATGGCTGTGTCTGTACTTCAGATTCCATAAGAATTTCAAAACTGGAGGGTGATCTTAGCATGCCTATCAGTGCAGTACTTCAATACAGAAACAGGGTCTTTTTGCTGTAAAACTGCATGTGATTTTCTTAATGTATAACAGGAAGTTAGATGAGCAGCTATCTTTCTAAGCTAGAACACAGATCCAGATACATAGTACTTTTAGGCACAGTAGAACTTGGAAAACCCTAACATCTCAGTTTTTACAGAGGAACCCCTACTAAGGCATGGCAGTTAAAATAATCATGTCACACAAAACAAGTAGCAGAAAAACAAGTCTCCTTACTTCCTGTGATGTGGCTTTTACTAATTCTAACACCCTGGAAGAACTACAGGGAAGCCCTTCCGAGAATCCAGAAGTCCATCTAGCATTTGGCCAGCTTCTTCACGCACTTACCCTTTTCTCTGAAGCATCTAACTTCAGGATCCCCCCGCCCCCAAGCCCCCGTTTTGTTTATGGCTATATCCTTTGTATTTATAATACTGCCTTGCACATACTAAGCACGTGCCATGGATTACTCAGTGAAAAAATGACTCAAAACACTCTATACTATAGAATTTAACACTTGATTACACATTCCTTTATGTTGTGGCCTACTGGTCTACACTGTCTCTTCATTGAGACTGAGTCATCTGCGAACAGACACCACACAAGGTGGTAACAAGACTTCATAATATAAAGGCAACAGCTTTGGGTTCAGACTAACTTTTACCACCAACTTGCTCTGTGAATTTCAAATGAGTCATTTACGTCTTTGGATCTTGCCTCATCTATACAATGAGAATCATCACCACTTGGCCTGTGTATCTCACAGGATTTACAATATGCAAACCAAACCAAAACATTTTGTACACAACTCTAAGCACCACGAGAATATGATTTTCACAATTCTGCAGACCCCACAGAACTTATACTTCATTAATCTCATTGCTTTCACTCTTACCTTTTAACCCTGCGTTCATTTCCCTCTTACCCAGCTTTGTTTCTGTAATGCATCATTATAATAACTCCTTTACTTTTTTCTCTATTTCTCATACTTGCCTGGCAAAACTACCGCCCCCAGCTAAATCCACTGCTCTGCCTACTCTGCGTGTTCTCATTCAGCTGGAGCAGCTGAGAAAATCACACAACCACGTGAACTGTTCCGACTTGACCTTCAAGAGGGCTCTTGTGTGGCCCGACAATACCGTATTTATCTAGCCTGTGACTTTCTCCTGCTCCTAAGCAACAATCTCTGAACTTCTCTCTCTTTAACCCTCTACTCCTTTGTTTCTTACCTCAGGAGAAAACACGAGCCATCAACAGAGAATGCACACACGCAAGCTCACCACACTGACCCACCTTCTGTATTGGTGGCTGTGCTTTCTGTTACTAGGGAGCATGGACAGCTCGCTCAGTCCAGGATGGCTTCCTTCCTTTTGTGCACACCTTTTCACCTACCTAGAGACACTTCCACCATGCTCCCTCTCTTTTGAATCACTGCATTTTTCCAGGCCAGTTCCCACCTGGACACCCACTACTTTCATCTTAGGAAAAAAAAAAAAGTTTTGCATTTTGACTTGACCCCACAGTCCTCTCCAACTATGACCTAATTTTTCTACTCTTGTCTACAGTTAAACTCCACAGAGTTTTCTATCTACTAATCTTTGTTTTCCTCTCCTATTTGACGGCACTGTACTGAGGCTGTTCCTCCCACTGCACCACAGAAGTGCATCAAAGGTCAGACCTCAAAGCTGCACAATCAACTCTTGGGCCTTCACTTGATCTCCCAGCAACACGCGACTGCAGTTTAGGATTCCACGCTCCTTCAAGCTCTTTCTTCACTTGCTTCAGCGGTCACTTTCGCTCTCCTTCTGTCTCCAGGGCCTCTTTTCCAGTCTCCAAGGGTACAACTCCTCCTCATCGCTCTGTCCCTCAAAACACTGCTCAGTTCTCAGGCTTTCTCTTCTCTTCCCACATCCTCTCCTTAGGTTATTCTGTTTAATTTCACAGTTTAAAAGGCAACTTGTGGGGCTGGCACTGTGGCATAGTGGGTAAAGAGGCTGCCTGCAGTGCCGGCATCCCATATGGGTCTGGAAATGCAGTGGAAGAGGGCCCAAGTCTTTTGGCCCCTGTACCCCAGTGGGAGACCTGGAAGAAGCTCCTGGTTCCTGGCACCTGGCTTTGGATCAGCCCAGCTCCAGTGTTGTGGCCATTTGGGAAGTGAACCAGTGGATGGAAGACCCCTCTCCCTCCCTCTCTCTCTGCCTCTCCTCTCTATGTAACTCTTTCAAATAAATAATCTTTAAAAATAATAAAAAGATAAAATAGAGGGGGAAAAAAGCCAACTCATTGCAGCAATTCCCAAATTTTTGTCTCCATCCCAGCCCCATCTACTGAATGCCAAAGCCTTGTCTCCAATTCTTTACTAGCAGGCATCTCAAAGTAAAAATCCGGGCTCCTGACATTCCCCAGATCTGTTCTTCCTGCACCTCTCCCATCTCAGTAGGAACTATGGTCCTGCAGTTACTCAGACCAGAAATCTTGATGTCATAGCTGATTCCTTTCTCTCATACTCCGCAGTGAGTCCATCAGCAAACCCTGTCAGCCCAAACCATTCAAAATGTATCTGTAGTCTGGTCTGTTTTCCTCTCCCTCATTGTTAGGCACCAGGACTAGCCTGCCACTGTGTGATCTTCCTGCTTCCACCCATTCATTTGCAATTGACTGTCAACAGCAGAGCCAGAAGGCATGAATGTGACCACTCTGCACAAAACTTCTGGGGCCAACCATTTCTGAGCAAAGGCCAGTGGCTCCACCACTGCTTACGGGCCTCTGTGATTGATCCTGACCTCTCTTCTCTCACCCTTTCTGTCTTGCCCACTTAAGCACAGCCAGTGCTCTGTATTCTAGTTGTTCCCTCGGCCCAGAATACTCCCCTGTCAATATTCTCATGGCTTCTTCTTTCCTTAAAGCCTTTGCTCAAATGTCACACTACTAGAGAGGCTGTTCCTGATCCCTCAGTGCTCACACCCTCTTTCCTCCTTACCCTGCATCACCAAAGAGCACATTTTTGTGGACTGTCTGTCTCAACCTCCTAGAATATAATGTCCACTAGGGCAGAGATTGGTTCTTCTTATTCTATGCCATATCCTCATAGCTGGTGCATCAGTTGTAGTCCCTTCAGTGCTTCTGTCTGTGGGAAGAACTGCCCCAAATCACTTTGTACAGGTACAAGCAAGAACGAACACACACACACACACACACACACACACACACAGAGGCATCCTCATGGACAAGAAAACAATGTCTGGTACAAATCACGTCATAGCTTGCCAGCTTCTGCTTCCCAGGAAGTGGTGCAGGTTGAAAAATAGTTACAAAAATGCTGATCACTTATGATAGGGCAGGCAAGACTGTCTGGTCCAGTCCCAAATTCACATCCCTCTTCTGCCACAAGATCTTGTCTCCAATTCCACACATTTTTTAGAATACCCAGGTCGCAAGTCAGCATAAGCAAACTCAGTGTCTAGCCTCACATACACTGTTCCCTGGCTGAAACGCAGCTTTCCTTCTTCCAAACCTTCACAAGATTCCTACATACTTTTCATGGCATGTCACTAAAAGTACTATAGGTATTTTTGCACCTGTCTCTTCCCAACTAGATGAACAAAGATCTTTTTAATCTTTCTCATTTCTCCTGGTCTCATTTAAATTTCTTCCTTCTCTTCCTCCCTTGTTTCCATCCATCCAACAAACATTTATGTAGGATTACTATGTTCTAGGCATTATTCTAGATGTGGCGCACACAGAATGAATTCCTGGCCTGCACAGAACTTACAGGTGAATAATAACTAACTCAGCATTCTGCAAACATACTATACAACCTCATGCCTTCCAATCTTTGTACAAGCTGTGGCTCCTGCCTAGAATGCCCTTTATCTTACTGCATCTGACCCTCTGGAGAACTCCTGTGTCCAGAAAGGCCTGTATTAACTCTCTCGGGAGGAGCTGGTACTGAAGTTTGTGTTTCATTAATAACCTATGCATCTCCACACCCTATTCCCACCTTCTCTGGACTTTCTTCCCCAAACTTTGGCAGTTCAATCACCTTTATGTCTTTCTTCCCTTCAAGCTGTTGAGTACCTTGAAGTTAGGGCCCTGTGTTGCCAAAAAGTACTTCACAGAATGCTTAGCATACACAGGAACTCAGTAAAGATCTGTTAATTATTTTTTCAAAGCTTATTTATTTATTTGAAAGGCAGAGTTATAGAGAGAAGAGGGAGGGAGGGGAAGACAGACAGAGAAATATACTCTATCCACTGGTTTACTCCCCAATGGCCTCAATGGTCAGGGCTGGGCCAGGTGGAAGCCAGGAACCAGGAGCTTCATCCTGGTCTCCCACATCTTGGGTGGCAGGGGCCCAAGCATTTGAGCTGTCTTCAGTTGCTCTCCCAGGCACATTAGGAGTGAGCTGGATTGGCAGTGGAGCTGCAAGGGACTGGAACTGGCTGTCCATATGGGATGCAGGTATTATAGGTGGCCTAACCACATCCCTGGCCCCTGCTGCAGTTTCTTTTCATTTAATGAATATGTTCATTTATTCTAACTGAGAACACAATTTAAAAGAAAAAAACGTAAGTAAACTTTCATTGTAGGAAAGAAGAAAGGAAGACAGCAAGGGAATTATAGGAAAAAAAGTAGGCTAAAGGGATGAAGTAGATTTTCTATGATGCAAATTCTTTAGCAAGTATTCTCTTCATTCTGGTAAGTGTGGTGATCATGCAATAAATATTTATAGAGGGATCTGGGAGCTTCAGCTGAAAAGTGTCCTATGACATAGAAATGCAGAACTACCACTGGATCACTAATATATAATGAAAAGAGAATATGGGAACAGAAGGCCTTATATCCATATAAAATCTCACACAAAAAATTAACTAAAATTGGATGACAGCCTTAAATGTAAAATACAAATAGAAGTTGGCAACCTATAAAAAATCTAAGTGGGGTTTCTTTGATTCAATGTCTGAAACTAATCAACATAATCTATCTTATTAACAGGCGGAAGGAGAAAAATCACAGTCACATCAATCAATACAGAAAATACATTTGATGAAAGTCAGTACCCTTTCTTCATTTAAAAAATAACTCTCAGAAAATAAGAGTATCTTCAACCTGATACATATCCTCAACAAAAGAACAATAGCTGTTGTATATACCAATACAATGTTTTGAAAAGCTATATGCTCTTTAAGATAAGGGACAAGGTAAGGATGTCTGCTTTTATTACTCAACACAGTGTTGGAAATTTTAGGGTAGTAAATTAAAAAAACAGATCTAAAAGACATACAGATTGGAAAAGAAGAAAAGAAACTGTCTCTATTTGCAGATGTCACGATTGTCTGCATTGAAAAGCCCTATAAATCAAGTTCCACCTGGAACCAATATATGAGTCCCACAAGGTCATTTGTAATTGCTCTCCTTTTTTTTTTTTTTAAAGATTTATTTATTTATTTGAAAGGCAGAGTTACACAGAGAGAGGAGAGGCAGAGAGAGAGGTCTTCCTTCCTCTGGTTCACTCCTCAACTGACTAGAATGGCCGTAGCTGCACCGATCCGAAGCCAGGAGTCAGGAGCTTCTTCTAGGTCTCCCATGTGGGTGTAGGGGCCCAAGGACTTGGGCCATCTTGTACTGCTTTCCCAGGCCATGGCAGAGAGCTGGATCGGAAGTGGAGCAGTTGGGACTCAAACCGGCACCCGTATGGGATGCCAGCACTGCTAGGCGGTGGCTTTATCCACTACACCAAGGTGCTGGCCCCTTATAACTGCTTTCAAAAAAATGATAAAAGTATCAATCTAACAAAACATGGGCAAGGCATGTATGCTGAAAACTACACAATGCTAATGAAAGAAACCAAATAAGACTTAAATAAAGGGAAAGACCTAATCAAGTCCACAGATTGGAAGACTCAACACAGTACAATCTTCTCAAGTGATGTACAGGTTAAAAAATTATGTATATGTTAAACGGAATTCCTATTCAAAATCCCAGCAAGAGGTTGTGTGGATAAGATTGTAAAATGTAAATGGAAAGGCAGAGGAAGAGCAATAGCTAAAACAGTTTTGAAAAAGAATTTAAAAAAAAGGAGGAATCAGTCTACTGGATTTTAAGACTTTGACAGCCTATGTGATATTTGAAGAGAGAGACTCACATAGAATCCAGAAACAGATCCACCCTATATGCTCATCTGACTTTTTACAAAGATGTAAAAGTAATTCGGTGGAGGACAGATAGCTTTCAACAAACAGTTCTGAAGCGAAGAAAAGGAACATAGTCTCATACCTTTTACAAACAAATGTTAAAATGAATCATTGACTTAAATGTAAAACTGTAAAATATTTAGAAAAACACAGGAAATCTTTCAGATCTGGAATACTTCTGCTGACAAAACAACAAGCTCTTTCTCTAGTATTTAGTAAAACAAGTTCACATTCTAATGAACGCTTTGCAGGGTAAAGAAGACAGGCAAGACCCAAATACTCCTTTCAAGTCACTTCAGAAATTTACAAAGTTGCAAGGAGATAAAACATTAATATATATCCCTAAAAACAATGAGCAGGTTTTTATAAGTACTATATAAAGAAATATATTATGCTCTTCTACCACTGAACTCAAACGTTTAGGGAGTAAAGGGGAAGGAGAGAGAGGGAAATACATGAATATGAACAATGAGGAAGAAGAAATGGAAAAAGGAAAAACAAGAGATAGAAACACCATTTAGGAAGCTGTTGCAAGAGTCTGCAATAGTGAACCAATATGATAACCTCTATTAGAATAGCACAGTAATAGGGAGACTGAGGAAAAGAAATGCAAGTCCCTTTACTTAACAATGGGACTTAAAGAAGTTCACGGCATAGGGGCCCCTGTCAAGAAAGTTAGAACAAAGAATATGTGCTGAGAATCAAGAGTATGCCACCACTTTGTGTGATGAAACAACAGTGACTGCTTTTCTTTTATACCCAAATCTAGTCAGAAAACAAACCATTGCATAACCATCTAGACCACAGACACAAATGTGGGTTCATATGACCTGGAAGTTGCATCACTCATAGCTGTTGAGCAGAGTGTGTGTCACATGAACCTGTCTGTCCTTTGGGTTAGATCCCAAGGCCTCCAAGCATGCAGAACAAGGCCATGACTTCCTCCTATTGCCTTTTTTTTTTTTTTTTTTTTTTTTGACAGGCAGAGTTAGACAGTGAGAGAGAGACAGAGAGAAAGGTCTTCCTTCCGTTGGTTCACCCCCCTCAAATGGCCTCCATGGCCAGCGCGCTGCGCCAATCCGAAGCCAGGAGCCAGGTGCTTCTCCTGGTCTCCCATGCGGGTGCAGGGCCCAAGCACTTGGGCCATCTTCCACTGCACTCCTAGGCCACAGCAGAGAGCTGGACTGGAAGGGAGCATCCGGGACAGAATCCGGCGCCCTGACCAGGACTAGAACCCAGGGTGCCAGTGCCGCAGGCAGAGGATTAGCCAGCCAAGTGAGCGACGGTGCTGGCCCCTCCTATTGCTCTTAGCACACAGAAAATGTTTATCTTTGTACTTTTCCTTTAAAAAAATTATTTATTTACTTGAAAGGCAGAGTGACAGGGAGACCTGGGGGTGGGGCGAGGCGGTGTCATTCATATTCTGTTCATTCCCCAATGTCCACAAGCTGGAGCTGGGGCAGGCTGAAACCAGGAGCCAGGGACTCCATCTGGAGGCAGGATTTGTTTGCTGATCCCCCAGCTACGCTATGGGTAAGAGAGTTGGGAAGGGAGTTCTTAGAGATCTGGGAGTGGATCAGCAGGTGGACAAGAAACTATAAAGTCTCTTCCAACCTTGAGAGCCTCGTGCAGCTTTAACTGAGCAAATCTGACAATGGAAAACACCTCATTTAATCACATTACTCAGATTCTTGGAACAGAAGAATGTGCTTTGCTGAATAACCATGTATTAACTAGAACCCACTTTTAGTTTCAACCTTGACAGTTGGAATATTTCTGAAACTCAAGCATATTCTGCTTAATATCAGATAAGAAGGCTTCTTTGATACACAAGGGCTTTCTCAGGCCTTCAAGTCACCTTTCAGACAAGTCTCATGCCTAGCGGCTGAAGTTGTAGGAAGGGCAAGATCTTTCTTGGAAGAGGTTTTTGCATAACTCCTAGAAAAGGGCATGTCCTTTTAACTTCCCTCTTTCTGATGAGGGTAAGGCGGAGCACTGCCGAAAAATGGCAAGAGTCCTCTAAAGTGCGGATTACTTTCCACCCCAATCTAACTGGGTAACTGTTAACAGGACCTGTTAGTCAGGCATATTAAGAACATAATGCTTGGGTCTGTTAGAGCCGTGGCCTGCAGCATCAGCATCAGGCACCGGTTCAAGTCCTGGGTGCTCTACTTCCGATCCAGCTCCCTGCTGGTGTGTCTGGGAAGGGAGGGGAGGATGGCCCAGAGGAAGCTCCTGGCATCGGACTGGCCCAGCCCTGGTTGTTGAGGCCATCTGGGGGGTGAACCAACAAATGGAGGTGGTCTCTCTCTTCTCTCCTTCTCTAACTCTCCCTCTCCAATAAATAAATCTTACGAAAAAAAAAATCCACAATGCTTACATCTTCAAAAACTCTTCTAAAAAGTTATTTATTTATTTAATATGACAGAAGGCAAGGAGAAGGAGAAAGAGGGACAGGAAACTTCCCCTGTCCATTGGTTCACTCCCTAAATGCTGCAACGCCGCAACAACTGGGGCTGGGCCAGGCCAAAGCCAGGAGCCTGGAACTCCATCTGTCAGGAATCTAAGTACTTGGGCCACCATCTCACATTAGCAGCAGGCACCCTAAGCAGCAGCAGCAGCAGCAGCAGCAGCAGCAGCAGCAGCAGCAGCAGCAGCTTCACCTGCTATGCCACAACACCAACACCATCATTGCTTTTTTAAAAAAATTCATCTCTCTCTCTCTCTTTCTCTCTCTCTCATACACTCACTCACATTCTTACTTCTCTTAGTGAAGTTTGTCTGAGTGAAACTTTCACTAGGTGATGTGGTCTGAGTTCCAGCTCAATCACAAAGACATAGAGGAGAATTTGATCTGACTTCTGAGTACAGGATGTACAATTTTATCTGAATATATTTCAGTATGAAGTACACTAAAGCAGTCTCATTCCCACAACAGTTCAAAGCAAATAATCAGAGAGTTCAGTGGAGTCCTGAAACAGTCACACGTCTCTGGAGGAAGACTTCCTGAGTGAGGAAGTGCTTTATGTTACCCTTCCTCTAGGAACCCCTCAATTACTCGGGACCATTGGAGCTTCCTACTCTCTCAGAGAACAAAAGAATGGGCATTTGCTGAGCTCCCACTACATGCTATGTGCTTCGAATCTATTACACTAACCCTCAAACCAATGCTGCAAAGTAACTAGGATCCACTTTGAAGAGGGGAGAAAAATGAGGTTAACAGAGATTAAAGAATTTGCAGAGTTCAGAACGCCAGGTCCTCTTGTCCTGTGAGTTAGGGTTAGGTCCTAGAAAGAACTGGAGGTGAAGCTAAAGCAGAACTGCTGACTGTACTTTGTCTAGCAGTAGCCACAGAGTTCATGAAAGGTATACATGTTCAGTTAAGTGGTCATGGCAGATGGCAATAGTGAGACTAGGATCTGGGTCTCCTCTACTACTTCAAAAATGATTTCCAGTCCTTAAGTTCAAATCCCTCAGAAGGCAGCATAGCTACTTGCTCCTTATGCTTTTATCTCAGTAATCAAGTTTCCCTGTGACTCCAAATGAAGCTTATTTGTTTCTATGCCACAGACTGAACTTTATCTTATCATAACACTAAACATTCTGAGGTCACGGGCTTTTCTATCTCCAGCATGTAGCATAGAACTGGATACTTGCTATGCATGGTCTAATTCGTCAATAAAAGTTTTAAGAAGGAACAAAAGGAAAGAATAAGGGGCCAGCAGGTTAAGCTGTTGTTTGCAATGCCACCATCCTATATCAGAGTGCCGGTTTGGTCCCAGCTACTCCATTTCCCATCCAGCTCCCTGCTAATGCACCTGGAAAAGCAGCAAAAGATAGGCTGAGTACTTGGGCCTCTTCCACCTCTGTGGGAGACTAGGATAGAGTTTCTGGCTCCTGGTTTTGGCCTAGCCCATCCCAGGCCATTGTGGACATTTGGGCAATGAACCAGTGTATGGAACCAGGCCATCTTCTGCTGCTTTCCTGGGTGTATTAGCAGGGAGCTGGACAGGAAGTGGAGCAGCTGAGACTCAAACAGGCCTCATTTGGATGCTGACATTGCAGGCAGTGGCTTAACCTGCTGGACCACAATACAGGTCCCCCAGGGTGGATCTGATGCTGTGGTGCAGCAGGTAAGCCACTGCCTACAGTGCTGGCATCCCATATGGGCACTGGTTCGAGTCCCAGCTGATCCACTTCTGAACCAGCCCTCTGCTATGGCCCAGGAAAGCAGTAGAACATGGTCCAAATCCTTGGACTCCTGCACACATTTGAGAGACCTGGAAGAAGCTCCAGGCTCCTGGCTTTGGATCAGTGCAGCTCTGGCCGTTGCAGCCATCTGGGGAGTGAACCACAAGATCAAAGATCTCTCTCTCTGCGCTTCTCTGTAACTCTACCTTTCTAATAGCTTAATACATCTTTTTTTTTTTTTTAAAGAGAAAGAATATTATTTGCTTTTGTTTTGATCAGATGACCTACAGATGTGACACCCACCCTATCCTGGGTGGCATTCTGTACAGAAGCCATAAAAACAAAGGGTTACCTGGGAAATCTCCTTTATGTCAAGGTGACCCTAAGTACAGGTTTTAGGCAACAGATCATCAGCACCTAGGTTAAGCCAATTAATATCTTCTATTCTAAATGCCATGGTGATGGGTTCAGTGATGTGCACATGATCCAAGCCAGCTCAGAGTCACTAAGATGCAACTTCAAGGGGGCTGGCACTGTGGCGCAGCAGATTAAAGTCATGGTCAGCAGCATTGTCATCTCACATTGGCGCTGGTTTGCTGGTTCGAGCCCTGACTGCTCCACTTACGATTCAGCTCTCTGCTATGGCCTGGAAAAGCAGCAGATGATGGCCCAAGTGCTTGGGCCCCTGCGTCTATGTGGGAGATCCAGAAAAAGCTCCTGGTTCCTGGCTTCAGATCAGCTCAGCTCTGGGCGATGCGGCCATTTGGGGAATGAACCAGTGGATGGAAGACCTCTCTACCTCTCTCAAGTAAATAAATCTTTTTTTTTTTTAAAGATACAACTCCTTATGTTTGTGCTATTTTTAATAGAAATTTATTTATTATCTGAAAGGCAGAGTTAGAGAGGGATGGAGGGAGAGGGAAGGAGAGAGAAGGGAGAGTTAAGGGAGGGAGGGAGGGATTCAACCACACTGGGATTAGGACTGAAATTATTTGGAGAGCTTTGTTGGTCAAAGACAAAATAAGGGCAGGAAAACCTGCCAGGTGCAGAGAATACTGAAGCATAATTTGCTCTTTTTACTACTGGCCTGTAAAGTTGGCACAAGCAATAAAATAGAAACTATGAGATCGTTTCTTTAGGGATTCCTGTAGGGTTCTCATCACATTTTTGTCAATTGGACAATATATAACCTTGTTTTATGTGTGTTTCTGTTGGAAGACATTTTACATATAGTCGATCCATTGATATTGAACTCATGGTCAACAGCACTGCAACTCACGCCTGAACAAAGCTTATCTACACTTTCTCAGAAAGGCACACCACAGCTTTTTTATGCTTAGAAACATCACATAGCATTTTAGCTCTAGGCTTGGAGCTCATTTTAAACAGTGAAATCACTAACAAAAAGCGCAAAAATGCAAAAATACCACAGCACTAAGCATGACATGAAAAAGATACTTGTTTATAGTATGTGAGCTGAAATAAAAAGGCAGAGTGTCGACTGGGAATGTGGGAACACACATGTAATGTGCCATAAATTCTTGAAGTTCACATGCCTGAGATGGACCACAGAAGCACAGAGCCTTCATCTGCTCAAGGCAGCTGTAACAGAACACCCAGAGGGGTAACCTACAAACAATGCAAACCATCTGCTCACAGTTCTAGAGGCTGGAAAGACTACGAGAGAGCCCTTGCAGACCTGATGTGTGCTGAGGGCATTGTTCATAGAGGATGACATCTCCCATATCTCCTCACCTGGCGAAGGTGCAAACAGGCTTCCTCAAACCTCATTAAGAAGGGCATGGATCCTATTCTCAAGGGCTCTGCCCTTATGACCCGGTCACCTTTCAAAGACCTCTTAACACCTTAATACCAACACAAATGAATGTAGATTTGAACATGCATTTTACAGGGACACAAACATTCAGGCACATGATGAGTACCGACTCTGGGGTTACCAATACTTTTAGTGAGCAGGTAAATTTGTCAATACAGATTCTGGAATATGTACACATTTGGATTCAGTGCATATGAAAAAGGCTGTTGTGGTCAAACAGTAAGATAAGTTTGGGGAAGCTGATGGTGGGAGGGTAAAATGGTATGAAGTGGAAATCATTTGAAGGCTAAGCTGTATAGGTGGTTTGGAGCTATTTCAGGAGGAGTCTCAGATTTTCTGAAAGTTAATTGTTCTGAAAAATTATAAAACAAAAAAGAATTTAGAACTCCCACAGAATAACAAAATACTTTTTAGTATTTGTTAACTAATAAAGATACTTTGAATTCACTAACTCAGTTATTTTATGAATCACAATACCCACATTTCTGGGGAGGAAAAAGTACATATTCGTGGAAAACACATATTCAGTTCATTAGCAATGGCTGGAGTGAGAGTATGCATGTGTTTTGAAGGACTCAGGACACAGCCAGTCACCTGTTTAGGATGCAAAGGATGTTGGGGAGAAGCCCAGGCAGACAGAACAGCAACCACAAAGGTGCTGAAGACAGAGACTTGGCTCATGGGAGGACCTGACAAGAGGTCATGGCTGAACTATCCTAAGCAAAGAGGAAAGCAACACAAGGGAAAGGCAGGGATAGATTTGTGTAAATCCTTATAAGTCATTTCATGAAGTTTAGATAATTTTTTAAGCTTAAATAGAACCAGATTGGGGCCAGCACTACGATGTAGCAGGTAAAGCCGCTGCCTGTGATGCTGGCATCTCATGTGGGTGCTGGTTCGAGTCCTGGTTGCTTCACTTCCATTCCAGTTCCCTGCATATGTGCCTGGGAAGGCAGTGAAGGATAGCCCAAGTGCTTAGGCCCTAGCATACATGTGGGAGACCTGGAAGAGGTGCTTGGCTCCTGGCTTTGGATTGGCCATTTGTGGAGTGAAGCAGTGGATGGAAGATCTCTCTGTCTCTAACTCTGCCTTTCAAATAAATAAATGAATCTTAAAAACAAAAACAAAACCAAGATTAAAAAAAAAAAAAAGAACCGGATCCCTCTATAAGGCATAACCAAGCTTGAGAAGAATGTAATATGATCTCTTTATATATTCTTTGTGTTTATGTACACATAAATATGTGCACAGATGTCTGTATGTATAGTGAACACACACACACACACACACACATTTTACAAATGTGTAGAAAAGCAATCTAAAGTGTTGCCAGTAGTTTCTGTCAAGAGAAATGAACGTTTTAAGAGAAGAATGCAAGACAACCTCTACATTTTAATCTATACATGCCTGTTTTTTTTAAATAAACAGAACATGATGTCACTGAATGCTTCTAAATTTTCTTCTTTTTAAAATTCTCAAAGATCATTCTGGCCTACAGCAATCGGAGTGATGTTGGGATAGATGAGTAGAGAGCCCAGACACACTACTGCTCAAGAAATAACAGCAGTTTGGACAAGGATAGTAGCAAAGGACAGATATATATTTCTGAAAAGACATATTTCAGAGGTCGAAATGACTAATCTTGGTGGTGGAGGATATTGAAGAAGGAAGAATCCCAAGATTTCCAACCTGAGCAAGTAAGTGAGCTCTGCTATGACTCATGATGAGGGAGAAATCCAGACACTTCTCTTGCAGAAGCCTATTATGGTGCACTCTACCCACTCTGCCTCTACCACATCAAAGACAAAGGGGCAATATGAATTTGATATATGTGAGGGGGAGAGGGTCACATCTGGGAAACCAAAGAGCCTTGCATCAGTAATTACATTGACTGAATTCTATGAGATTGATTCCCTGAAGACCAGGTCAACTCTGTAAGAGGACCTGAATCCATTAGTGGAATTACCTCCCCCATTGACAAAGCAACGAATGAGCTGTTGCCAACCCTTTGCGTTTTGGAGAAACAGAGGTCATTCCATTGAAAGACCTCACTTTTATGTTACTGAATGCTCTAAGTTATATTTGAAGCCCTGAATTATCAAAGGTTACCACTGGAAAGCCTCAGCAAAGCTGGGGGAAGGGTAGAGGAAAAACTGTTTCCTTTCCTCCAGGACAAAGGCTTCTCACATGAGTCTCCCTCTCCCAAAGACGTGGTTCTGTATTTCCTTCAATACAATCTGTGTTGGTTCCTTGCTTTAAATTGTTCATTAGCCCACTACTTACTTCAACAGTCTTATTCAAACTTCAGTGTACATCAGAATTGCTGAGACACAGTTCCAAATATAGGCTCCCAGGTTCCAGTCTCAAGGAAGACTCAGATTCAGTCTAGAGGTACAATGCTTAAATAACTATGAGAGTGTCGGAGGACCCCACTCTAGGAATCACTGCACTACACGATCAACAATGGTTGATAGGTGGTAGTTTGGACTTGGTGAGCGGTACTGGATGAGTAAGTGGATTGGGAGTTTGGAGTGTGGTAACTGGAATGCGAGCCTAGGGGTAAAACATTTCCCTGCTCTAGGCCATGTTGACTCATCTATAGCGTACACATGTTGACTTTGTTTTCTCTACCTTTATTTCAATTTCCAACATGCTAGAATCACAAGGAAAGGCAGAGAGTTGGAACTGTAAGAAAGCGCTTCTGACTATTCCAAAGACACCCAGGACTGTGGGTATACATCAACATGCAGAGCTTCTCATTACCCCCCACCCCCACCCCGGAGTACAGTACACAAGTGAGCTTGCCAGTCATGAGAAATAGCATGAAAAACTCCTTCTAAGATACAGAAAAAAAAAAAGGCATGGGGTCCTTGGGGAGCCTGACTTCTCCTCCCTGGTCACACACTACTCAATAAAAATGCAAGGAAGTCAAGCAAAGTATGGCAGCATAAATAGAACCTAATTCCTAAGATTAACTCAGGTGACCAAGTAAATGGTCTGTTTTGCTCCTGAGAGCACTACTTTATGTCAACCCAGCTGCCTGGAGTATATGAACATAGCTCAAAAACATTCCCATAAAGAGACTACTATTCCACTGCCTCTCTAAGAGCTACTGAAAAGGCACTTGTTTCACTTATAAGAGGAAGTCAGAATACAGCATTAGAAGAATGATCACTGCGCTGATCTTTCTTTGGTTTCTTTATTAAAAAAAAAAAAAAAAACCTCTACATTATAGAGGTATAATTTATATACAGCAAAACTCATCCAGCTTAAAAGAGTTCAGACTGATGAAGTGTGATTTATGTGCATAACCACCATCACAATCAAGACAGAACATTTCCATCACCCCCGAGGAGTTTCCTTGTGCCCTTTCCAGGTTAATTCTCTCTCCCCACCCTGGTCCCAGACATGCACTCATCTGTTTTCTACACTAGAGATCTGTCTCTTCCAGAGTATCATAAAAATAGAATACAGTGTGTATTCTTTTGCGTCTGTATTTTACATACAACATGAAGTTTTTATGGTGTATTCATATTATAGCATGTATTAGTAGCTTTTATGTTAAGTATTTTATAGAGGTACCATTATTTGTTTATCCATCTATCAAGGGGCAGTTAGGTTGTTTCTATCTTGGAGTTATTACAATAAACTAGTAATTAACATTCTTGTACAACTCTATTTGTGAAAATATGTTTTCATTTTTCTTGGTTAAATACCTAGGAGTGGAATGTTCTGGATGGCATAGTGAGTATATGTTTAATTTTGAGAAACTGCCCTACTATTTTCCCAAGCAGTTATACTACTTTTACATTCCTACCAGGAATATACAAGAATTCCAATTCCCTCACAAGACTTAGTCATTATAGTCACTCTAGGGGGTATGTAGTGGTATCTCACTGTGGTTTTTATCTGCATTTTTCAGATGAGTAGTGGCTTTGAGCAACTTTCCACGTGGTTAGTGCTCATTTATCTTCTTTTGTGGTAGGTCTAAATCTTTCGCCTATTTTTGAATTGAAATGTTCTGTCCTATTACTCAGTTATCACTCCTTTATATATTTCTGGATAAAGTTCACTGTTAGAATACATACATTCATATCTATCTGAATGATGGGAAAAAAGGAAGATATTTCTTCCAGTCTGTAGCTTGCCTTTTTTTCAATTTAAAATTCTATTCTTAATAAACAAGAAATTGTACATATTCATTTTATTCAATGCCAAATATTTTTTATTTTATGAAGTCCAGTTTATTAATTTAACAGGTTTGTGTCTCACTTTATAGAACAAAATCTTTTTCTACCCCAAAGTCAAAAAGATTTTCTGGTTTGTTTTCTTCTACCTATTTTATAACTTTATCTTTTATGTGTGTCTATGGATCCATGTCTGTGTAGAGGGTGAGGTGAGGATCATCATTCCTTTTTATTTCCTATGTGGATATCCAGCTTTCTAGAGTATTTGTTGAGAAACAATATTCTTTCCTTATCCAATTACCTTTGTGTTTTTGTTGAAAATCAATTGACTGAACACTAATATATATAGGTCTATTCCTGGACATCCCATTGTGTTCAGTGACCTCTTTCTCAAAATACTTATGTCAACATGACACTGTCTCAATTCATAGTTTTGGAAGTCTTGAAATCAGGTTGTATACATCCCCCAACAGTGATTTGTTTCTTCCAAGTTATTTTGGCTGTTCTAAGTCTTTTGCATTTCCATACAAATTTCTGAATCAGCATGGTAAATTTTACAGAAAAAAAAAGTCTTGAGATTAACTGGAATTGCACTGAATCTGACTAGGATTACGCTGAATCTGAAGATCAATCTGGGAATTATTTCTTCCTCAAATGCTGGACAGAATTCATAAGAGAAGCTCTCTAGACCTACAGTTTCTTTATGGGAGCTCTGAAATTGGAAACAAATTCTTTGAGTAAGTACAGGGACATTCAGGCTTCATATTTTTATTTCTGTGTCAGTTTTGATAACATATCTTTCACAGAATTTATTCATTTCACATAAGTTATCAAATTAGTCAGATAAAGTAATTCATAATATTCCCCTATTATAACCCACCCCTATGGTGTAAGAGATAATTCATATACCATAACATTCATTTCTTTCAAGTGTATAATTCAGTGCTTTTTAGTGTACTAACAAGGTGATGTAAACATCACCATTATCTAATTCCAGAACATTTTCATCATCCCAAGTAATGTTATCTTTGCTAGTAGTAGTTACTCTCCTTCCCACAGTCCCTGGCAACTGCTAATCTGCTATCTTTTTAATGTCTGTGGGCAGTGATAGAACTGACCCACTTTTGCTACATAAATTTATTTTATATTTTTAAATATTTATTTATTTGCAAAGTAAGAGTTAGAGAAAAAGAGATCTTCTACCCATTGGTTCACTCCCCAGATGGCCACAAAGGCCAGTGCTGGGCTAGGCCAAAGCTAAGAGCCAGGAGTTTCATCTGGGACTCCCATGTGGGTGGCAGGGGCCCAAACACTTGGGTCATCTTCCGTTGCTTTTCCCAAGCTATTATCAGGGTGCTGCATCAGAAGTGGAGCAGCCAGAACATGAACCGGCGCCCATATGGGATGCCAGTGTCGCAGGAAGTGGCTTTACAGGCTATGCCACAATGTCGGTCCAGGCACACTCAACTTTAGCAAAGACCCAGCTCCTAGAGCAGTGATCTAAACAGTTAAATCCACATCACAACCTGGGACACTGGAGAGATTGGAGAAGAGAGTTTTAATGGAGTTCTTTGTCACCTAGCAATGTTTTCAACTAGTGAGTCTATGCCAAGTTACTAGAAATTTTTTTTTTTATTTCTTTAATCCCTCAGGGGAGCGGTAGTCTCTAGGCTGGTCACCACTAGCCACCAGAAACCTGTAGCCTGACATTCAAATAATATTTTCTTTATGTGGCAATGTACCAAAACGTTTGGAAAGCACTGTCCTACAGTGCCAAGTCTAAATTACTCAGGATAGCATTCAAGGGCTTCTTTCATTTGACTCCAAACTGCTTCCTGAAATTGTGTTCAACCTTACCCCCCTCTAACATCCTTATTCAAAGCCCCCAAACATCCTGGACTCCAGGTAACACAATCTGTTCAACTGCCTTGTAATTGAGCGTCTTTGTAGCATTCCCTGTCAAAATCCTATTAATCCTTCAAGATCATACTCAAATGCCCCAAAGCCTTCCTCACTTTCTTTGCAAAGACAGCAACCATGCCTCTCCTTCCCTTCATTAAACAAGAGGTGAACTGAATGCCAGCACAGGATCCAATATAATATAAGTCACTTTTTTATATTTTCAAAATTGCCTAACAAAGAGGGTGAGAAAGGGATTACCATCAACATTTTACAGGCTGAGGAATAATGGTTCAGAAAATGGTAGTCAGCAGTGCCTGGTTTGCTCCTCTGTTTCTGACCCAGCTTTGTGCTCATGTGCACCCTGGGAGGCAGCAGATGCCAGCTGGAATGGTTCTGTCCCTGCTGCCCACATGGGAGATCCAGACTGAGTTCCAGGCTCTTGGCTTTAACCTTGCCCAAGCCCTGGCTGTTGCAGATATTTGGGCATTAGATCAGTGGAAGGAAAATCAATTAATCTCTCTCTCTCTCTCTCTCTCTCTCTCTCTGCCTTTCAAATTCAAAAGGGGAAGGGAAGATCAGGAGGAGGAGAAGGACAATGACTAGGAAGAGGAAGAAAACCAAAAGTGAGACCAAGAAGATGAAGAAGATGAAGATGATGATGAAGAAGCAGCAGCAGCCTGTGGCCCACAGTGGGGTGCCTGGGTTCAATTCCTAGTTCCTGGCCCTGATTGCATCTTCTCATCATGGCAATGAGGCAGGGCTCAAATGTTGGAGTCCCTGCCACTCATATGGGAGACCTATACTGAGTTTCTGGTTCCTGGCTTCAGCCCAGCCCACTCCTGGCAATTCCAAGAATTTGGGGAGTGAACAGAGCATGAGAGCTTATACTTGCACTTGCTCTAAGATCTTGCTATGTGAAAAGCACAAACTAAGTCCTATTAACATAAAACTTATGTTCATCTAGGAAAGGAAAACTCACTCTCATATCAGTAGCAAGGATATGAATCAGTTTGAGAAAGCAAACAAACCATGGGTCCCAACCAAGGATCAGTTAGTATATAATCTGGACCTTTGACCTTGCCAACTTTAGAAGGTGTTACTTTTATGAGTACTTTTTATCTTGGTAAGCTTACTCCCTGGGAAAGTCAAATTAAATTACTTAAATCTTGGGAGGATATCAAAGTAACAGTGCCCTAGGAGAGCATATAAAAACAGGTACAGAAATAACCAAGGTATTGATGTGTTAGATCAAGCATAAGTACATGAATCGATTTGTAATCACTTGAGGTAATCAAGAGAATCAGCCAAAGTAAACTTTTAAGGAGCAATTGTATAGTTTAAAAGAATTCAAGCAAACTTTTAACTAATGTTTAAATGTGCAAAATTAGTTTCCAAATTTTTGAAATTAAACATTAAGTGAAGAATAAAAAGATGAGGTTGTTTTTCATCCCCTTGGAAATGCCAAATACCTCACACATTGTTTACATCTGCTAGAGACGAAACTTTCTGGAAAAGTTTCAGGAAGACGCTCCAGGGAAGAGGTAGTAGTTTACAATGCTTTACTGATTTAAAGACAGAATGCTGTCATTGCACATCGGCAAAGAATTCAACTAAATGATTGAACATCTAGTATGCAAAATGGGGGAGAAATAACATTTATTGGGCATCTACTTAGTACCAAATGAATTTCAGTGCCTGATTCACTAGGCAAACTCATTAACTGTTCTCCATTATTCTAATACAAGACATAAGTAGTAAAGAAGAGAGGGTAATAAAGAATTATGGACCATTGAAAAAAGATTTATCCATTTTACTTTGAGAGTCAAAGAATATGCCAAGAAGAAAGAACAGGAAGAAATTCTAGGATTTGAGCACAAGGAGGCACAGAATGAGCTAGCATCTTATGGAGATGGCAAGTTCCTTGATGTGATTATAGAAGAGGATGTGGAGAGGGGGTCACAGCAGTTGAGGTGAGGCAGGCTAAGGTAAGATTATAGAGGGCCCTGAGTGCTGCCACAGAAAGGAGCTTGGGATCTATCATCTACGAGACTAAAAGAAACACGTTCTAAGAAAATATCACTGAGCCACACACACACACACACACACACACATACACAAACACAACAACAGTGACTCTCACAAACATGTAGTAAAGAGAAGGAAGGAAGACTGAAAGTGTAAGCTCATTTAAATAATGTTCAAAAATGCATAAAGCTAAAAATCTCGCTTAAGGATATACATAGGGTGAAACTATAAATAAAAGCAAGGAAGTGAGTATCACAAAAGACATGATATTTTGAAGGAGAGTGGGAAACACAGGTAGAGTAAGAAGAGTATGATTGAGGGGCCGGCACCGTGGCTTACTTGGTTAATTCTCCGCCTGCGGCGCCAGCATCCCATATGGGCTCTGGGTTCTAGTCCCGGCTGCCCCTCTTCCAGTCCAGCTCTCTGCTGTGGCCCCGGAAGGCAGTGGAGGATGGCCCACGTGCTTGGGCCCCTGCACCTGCTTGGGAGACCAGGAGGAAGCACCTGGCTCCTAGTTTCAGATCGGCATAGCTCCGGCCATGGCAGCCATTTGGGGGGTGAACCAACAGAAGGAAGACCTTTCTCTCCATCTCTCCCTCTCACTGTCTAACTCTATCTGTCAAATAATAATAATAATAATAAAAAATTAAAAAAGAGTATGATTGAGATGAGACATACAGGGGTATCTGGGGTGCTGGCAATTTTTAGACCTGGTGATAGCTCTATGGGTATTTTCTTTATAATACCATATGTATATTTTATACAACTTTTGTATGTGTGCTGTATTTCACAATAAAAAGTTGAATACATCATTATAAGAATCCAAGGATGATGATGAGGGTCAGTAGAGTCTACAGAAAGGGAAAGAAATTAAGAGTTGGTCACAATAGTAGAAGCAAGGGAGAAGGGCTTGAGTAGGGTCACTGGTTGTATGGACAGGTGAAAGTAAAGGATTTGAGAATGAGTTAGGTCTTAGTGTCCCACTAGAAACGGAAAATGAGGGAAAGAGAAGAATTCAGTGGGACTGCAAGACTTTTTAATTTTCAAACTTGGAAAGTTGGATGACAGATGGGGAAAATAATAAGAGTAGCAGACTGATAATTTAAGGAAAATGAAGTATGATTCACATTCCATAAAATCTACCCTTTGAAGTATACAATTCAGTGGGTTTTGAGTAAATTCACAAGGTTGTGAAACCATCACCACTATCTGATTCCAGAATATTTTCATCATCCAAAAAGAAACCCCATATTCATTAACAGTCCCTTCTACTCCCTGCCCTTGCTCTCAGTCTTCATGTAATTTTAAGAGAACAAAATTATGTGGCTAAAATCAGTCTTGAGTGTTTAACAATGGTGTTCAGTTGGTCTGAGTAACACTGTCCAACATGCAGGGGGTTTAAAAGTGTGGGGATTGGGGGGGACTAAATTGTCACAATGATTGGGGACTTCAGGCATGAGAGGTTAAGGGACAAAGGATAGTGATCTCAACCAATGTCTGTGATAATCATGTATATCAAAGAATTGCCCACCAAAATTCCAATACAACCTCACCCTCTCCCCTGAGACAGCAAGGATAGAATCCCTACTATTTCTGTAAGTATAAAGCCAAAATGGAAGTTATGATGTGTAAATGGGAACCAGGCCCAAGCTCAAGAATGTGTGGTTAAGAATAGCTTAGAGAACAGAAGATTTAAATCAGCTCACAGTGAAAGGGGCATATTAATAGAAACCCAGATATTAATAGTGCTGAATCTCAGGACTCCTAGCATTCTGCCATCACCACCCTCAAGTCTACACCCAGTGTTAGGGCTGTAGCTTCAGATATGGGAGATGGTAAAGGCCGCATGTGCTTGGTGGGGCAAATCATGAACCTGCTGTAAATCAGGAAGAACAATGTCCAGGTTATGTCCTACAGTTAATCTTAAAAAAATTCAGAAGGTCCACTAAAGAGCCTGCTATACAGGAAAATATGTTTGCTTCTATGGTGAAACTTTCCCCTGTCTGCTGGTTTGGGATGACACTCTAATACTGGAGCCCTGTGATTCTTTTTTTTTTTTATTCTTTTATATATATATATATATACACACACACACACACACACACATATATATATCTTTTTTTTTTGACAGGCAGAGTTAGACAGTGAGAGAGACAGAGAGAAAAGTCTTCCTTCTGTTGGTTCACCCCTCAAATGGTTGCTACGGCCGGCGCACTGTGCCGATCCGAAGCCAGGAGCCAGGTGCTTCATCCTGGTCTCCCATGCAGGTGCAGGGGCCCAATGACCTGGACCATCCTCCACTGCACTCCCGGGCCACAGCAGAGAGCTGGACTGGAAGGGGAGAAACCGGGACAGAATCTGGCATCCCAACTGGGACTAGAACCTGGAGTGTCGGCGCCGCAGGCAGAGGATTAGCCTAGTGAGCCGTGGCGCGGGCCTTTTTTTTTTTTTTTTTTTTTTTTTTTTAAGATTTATTTATTTGAAAGGTAGAGTTAGAGAGAGAGAGAGAGAGAGAGAGAGAGAGAGAGAGAGAGAGATATCTTCCACCTGCTGGCTCATTTTCCAAATGGCCTCAGTGGCTGGAGGTGGGCCAATCTGAAGCCAGGAGCCAGGAGCCAGGAGCTTCCTTCAAGTCTCCTATGTGGATGCAGGGGCACAAGTACATGGGTCATCTTCCATCGGGCACATTAGCAGGGAGCCAGATTGGAAGCAGAGCAGCCAGGATGTGAACTGGTGCCCACAGGGGCTGCCAGCACTGCAGGTCAGCGGCGGTGCCACAGCACAGGCTCCGTCCCTTTGATTCTGACACTGAGGACTGAGACTGGCAATTCACTCCAGACATCTGGTGCATGTGAGGCTCCAGGAAGCATGGGAAGCAGAATGAAATAGTCCTCAGACTACACAGGTGTTTGTTCTAGTGAGAAAATCAAAATACAGATACAACAAAGTAAACACTTGCCTGTACAACATATGGGAACAGCAATTTAACTCACTGAAAGTGAGCTTGGGGTCAGCTTTGCTACTTAAGGACTGCATAAACTTGGACTCTTTTGTATACCTAAGCCTCAGTTTCCTCAATTTTAAAATGAAGGTGATAAACCTGACAGGACTGTTGTGAGAATCAAATAAGATAACAGAAGTGAAAGGCTGCTTTTCTTTCCCTTAATAAAGAACATAACATAACACAGCCCACCCCTGCCCCCACATTCCTACAAAGTTCTATTCAAGAGGGTTCTGAGTTGTGGTGGGCTGGGTTAAGCTGTTGTTTGCCATACCTACGTCCCACACCAGAGCACCAGTTCCAGTCCTGGCTATTCCACTTAGGATCCAGCTCCCTGCCAATGCACCTGGGAAGGCAGAAGATGGCCCAGGTACTTGAGTTCCTGACTCCTATGTGGGAGACCATGATGGAGTTCCTGGCTCCTTGTTCTGGCATGGCCCAGACTTGGCTGTAGTGGGCATTTGGGGAGTGAACCAACAGATAAGAAAACCTTTCTTTATCTTTCTCTATAACTCTGCCTTTCAAATAGATCAATAAATCTTTTAAAAAAGGAAGAATTTATATTTGATATAAGAACAATTAAAGGGGTCAGCACTGTGATGCAGGTTAAGCTGTGGCCTGCAGTGCCAGCATCCCATATAGGTGCTGATTCCTGTCTTGGCTGCTCCATTTCTCATGAAGTTCCCTGCTAATACACTTGGAAAAGCAGCAGCAGATGGTCCAAATGCGTGGGCCCCTGCATCCACGTGGGAGATCCAAAGATAGCTCCTGGCTCCTGGCTTCTGATCGGTCCAGCTCCAGTCACTGAGGCCTTTTGGGGAGTGAACCAATGGATGGAAGATCTCTTTCTGTCTCTCCCTCACTCTCTGTAATTCTGCCTTTCAAATAAATAAATAAATCTTCAAAAAATTAAATAAAAGCAGCATTTGAACTGGGCTCCAAACACAGAACAGAAAATGTATTAAACTAAAAGTGAGCTTATTTAACAAATTTTCATTACTGAGTTGCTGCTTTGTGCCAGGCCCTGAGCCAAGCAGAGTGTTGCTACTGCTTATTATATTGCTTTTACATTGCCTCAAAACATTTGTTTATTTGTTCTTTCCATAAATGAGCAAGGGTGCAATTCATTTACTGGAGTAGCAGACTCTGACAAAGCCTGAGGCAACGAGGCCCAGGGACGGCAGCAGCCACACAGGAGGGAGAAGGCCTGAGAGGAGTATCTCTGAGAAGCTCAGTCAGGCCAGGTCAGGTGGAAGCCGGAGCCCTGAGACACAAGGAGAGAGGAACAGGAGAGTTCAATCAGCAATTTTATCTATAAACAGTGTTGTTCAATGCTGGACCTACTCATAGAAATCAGCTCCACGCCTTGCTGCAAGCAACTAAGAATACCAACATTGCTCTCTATCAATCTATAGTCTAGGCTCAGAAACAACTCTTAAAAAAAAAAAAAAAAAGATTTGGGGCTGGCATGTTACCATGTAGCACAGCAGGTTAAGCTGCTGCCTGCAATACCAGCATCCCACATGAGGACCGATTCCTGTCCTAGCTCCTCCACTTCCGATCCAGCTCCCTGCCGATGTGCCTGGGAAGGCAGCAGTTGAAGGCTCAAGTACTTGAGTCCCTGTGGGGAGCAACTCGGACTAGACTGTTACTGGAATTAAGACTTATTCTATGCATCTGCTTTCCCACAATATGGCGCTGAGAAGGGAGTAACAACTTCTACGCAGCTGCCTCTCACCAACTTGAGTGATGACCTGCAGGAGCTGATCCTGCTCCTGATTGGAGGAGAGCAGCGTACTCGGCGTGTGGGTAGCAGAGTTGGGATTGGTGGAAGAGGACTATAAAGGAGGAGAGAGACAACATGCACCAGGAACATCTATCTGAAGGAACATCTGAGCAGCCCCCGAGAGAGCCGGCCGGCGGTGTGCCGCTCCCCCGCCGAAGTGGGGAAAGTGGCAGGGGGAACCGCCCTTCCACGGAGGTGGAAGGGACGGTAGCCAACCCGGGAAGAACCAGCAGCAAACCCGGGGAGGGCCAAGCAGACAAAAGAACAGCGCAGGGTCCTGTGTCGTTCCTCCGCGAAGAGGGGGAGCGACATAATGGTGCCGTGACTCGGATATGAAGCCTAGGCAGGGTTTAGTGTTGTTCCTCCATGAAGAGGGGGAGCGACAAGTCCCTGCCACCCACGTGGGAGACCCTGATGGAGTTCAGGACACCTGGCTTCTGGCTGGACCAGCCCCAGCTGTTATAGCTATTTGGTGAGTGAATCAGAGAATGGAAGATTTCTTTCTCTCTCTCCCTGCATCTGCAGTAGCAGGTGGAAAAGCTCTGTCCATCTCTGTCTCTCTGCCTTCTAAGTAAAACAATACATAAAATGGAAACCACATAACTGCTTAAGGAAGACTACTAGGGTTTTCTAAGTCTGAAGTTCCCAACAAGTGTGGTAGGAGCAAGAACTGAAAAATAAGACATTACTGCAAGATAATGTATACTGGGTCCTATTAAGGCTTACGTGGTGAGCTAGCACAAAGCCTGGGTTCAGTCCTCAGCTAGCTATTTACTGTGTGACCCCTCCCTCTTGATGCAGATTTCTTGACCTCTCTAAGAAAGTGTCATTTGCTCTGTTTATCTGATAAGGTTGTTAGGAGAATCGCACGTGTACAAGCCCTAGTGCCTTGGCTTTGAGATTGCTCTGAAAACATTTTTTTTCCAGCATCTAAAACTTTTGAGTTCTTCAAAGGGTTTGGACCAATGCAGCTGCCAGCTAAACAGCGTTCTGCACCACAACAAAGGGAACAGTCCCCAGGCTGAGTCAGAATCTTGGATTGTCCGGAATGTTCATCACCACTCCTGCTTTACATGTGAGGCCTATGTCAAGCGACTCATGTGATGTCTGCCTGACTCAGGCGCCCAGTGATTCCTTTACTTCTCTCTTCTGGCTTTGGGCTCTTATGGGTGAGCTCCAAGGGACCGGATACATTTAAATCCAGAGACTAACGAATAATCAAGCTAAAAACAGAACATGGCACTCTGGTTCTCCCCTGTCTCAGGATCGCTGGGGATCATGAGCAAGACCACAGCCTCACTATGACTCAGTTCCCCCACCTGCCATACAGGCCAATTCACTTGCTCAGGGTACACTACGGAGTCCTGCCAAATGCAAATGTGGGGTGTGTGCCAAGCTTTGCTGTCGGAGTCCTTACAACAAATAACAACAAAAGCCTCCAGGTGCAAATTACCACACATAATAAACTGAACCTAAGAAACACTGAAGAGACCCTTAGTTGTATTTTAATTTATACAGCATCATTCATCAGGCAAACGCCCTGGGGCAGTTACAAATTGAAAATCAAGTATCAGTATAGCTTAGCTTCTGCTGTGCCTCTGTGATTGTACCCACTGAAACCACCTACCCTGCTCTCAGCTCCCAACACATACACAGATGTGAAGATGACACTGGAAAGATGCAGAAAGAGTAATTGGAAAGAACCCACACTCGTCAAAATAGTCCTGAGTTCTGTTCCCCGACCTCTGGATTTCGATATATCAAGTCCCATGCAGCTCACCCCTAAGAGCACCAAGCCAGGACGGAAGTAAAGGAAGCACTCGCTGGGCACCTGAGCAGCCGTCACATGAGGGTGCCTGGCACAGTCCTCCCACGTAGAGCAGGAGTGGTGAGCAACATGTTGCAACAGTGCAGGGCAGCAACCTTGTCAGGGCATTTGCAAGTTTCTTTTCTAGACAGGGTGTTACAGAAAACACGTCAGGTGGTTTTTTAAAAACATCCCTAAATTAAGACTATACTACAAATGCTGAATGACTATACAGATGAACAAAACCTGTATGTCACTTCTGTCACATTCACCGAGTACCTACCTCTGGGCCACAATGCACCGGGCTGAGTATGCACCTCCACGCTTCAGGGGCCTTGGACTGAACTGCACAGGGATAAAGTGAATAAAATGGCCGTGATGTGTAAAAACAGGGCAGGAAGGGAGTGACAGCAGATAAGGTTGAGAAAATAGGTTGGGGACGCGCTATGGAAAAGCTTTTAAAAAGCTTCAAAAGGGGGCCAGGGTTGTGGAGTAGTAGGCTAACCCTCTACCTGTGGCACTGTATTCTCATATGGGCACTGGTTCAAGTCCTAGCTTCTCTTCAGATCCAGCTCTCTGCTAATGGCCTGGGAAAGCAATAGAAGATAGCCCAAGTGCTTGGTCCCTTGTACCCACGTGAGAGACCTGTAAGAAGCTCTTGGCTCCTGGCTTCGGATTGGCCCAGCTCTGGCCATTGCAGCCATTTGGGGAGGGAACAAGCAGATGAAGACCTTTCTCTTGGTTTCTTTCTCTCTCTCTCTGTAACTCTGCCTCTCAAATAAATAAATTAATTAATTAAAAAAAAATCCTCTCCTCTTGTCATCTTATAGCATAGCACGCTCCCCCCACCCCTCACTTCTTTTATGTCTTTGGTCTGCCAAGGTTACCAAGGGGCTTGCTTTTAGACTAGCCTTAGGGATACTTCAACTTGTGTTTCTTCGTCCATAAGGTAATTATGAAACACCCTGAAAGCAAGGAGTAGGAGATATTTGTACAGCCATGTTCACAGCAGCATTATTCACAATAGCCAAACGGAAGCAACGCAAGTGTCCCATCAATGGATGAATGCAGAAACAAAAGGTGGCATCTACAAATGACCAAATATTATTTAGAGTTGAAAAGGAAGAAAATCCTGCCACATGTTATTACATGGATGACTCTTAAGGGTATTATGCTAAGTGAAATACACAGCCACAAAAAAAGGGCAAATACTGTATGATCCCACTTATATAAGGCAGTTGGAGTACACAAAGTACAAGTTGCCATGCTCTTGGAGGGTGAGGAAATGGGAAGTTATTATGTAATGCGTAAAGAGTTCCAGTCTAAAATGAAGAGAGTTTTGGACATGGATGGTAGTGATGGTTGCACAACAATGTAAATGTACTTAAGAGCCATGAACTATATACGTTAAAACAGTTAAAATGGTAAATGTTATGTGCATTTTACCACAATCTTAAAAAAAGGAACAGTTTAACAAAAATGGTATAATATATAAAGTACTCAGCAAAAGACTCCGCAATGAATCTCAGTTCCTTCTTTCCTTCCTTGAAGCAATCCATTTCAAGTTTCTTTTCAAGTGACCAAAGGAAATCAGCCCCAACTAGGTTCCCCAGCTCTGCCATTAAAGTCTGGCTGCGTATGCCAGGATAAATTCCTTCCCCAACTGGGCTTTGGTTTTGTCAGCCACGAAGGAGAAAGGATTAAACTTTATAACATTCCAAGTTAGCTCTAAAAATAAGAACACATAGAAGGTTAAAGAGCTGTAAGAATAGGCTAGCAGAAAGGAGAGGAAAGAAACATTTTTGGATTACTTACTATGTACAAAATGGTATACTGTGGGATGGGAATTCAATGATGCAATATTTAAAAGGAAGGTGATCATTCCTGATTTGGAGGAACTCCATTAAAAATCATACTCCTTTTTTTTTTTTTTACAATTTATTTTACTTACTTGAAAAGCAAACTTAGACAGAGAGAGAGAGAGAGAGAGAAATATGAATCTTCCATCCAGTGGTTCACTCCCCAGATGGCTGCAAGACAGGGCTTGGAAATCACAGGCCAGACCAAAGTCAGGAGCCTGCAGTTCCATCTGGTCTCCCATATGATTGGCAGGTGCCAATCTTCAGCTGCTTTCCCAGGTGCCACTCCCACCCTTTTCTTAAAGACGGTTTACTGGAAAAACAGAGTAAAAAGAGGGGGGTGGGGGTGGGGAGAGAGAAGAAATGATAATCTTGTATGTAGGCACTACTATAAGATCATAGAAACAGAAGTGATCAACCAGGAAGGCAAAAGAAAAAACTCATCACAAAGGCAATAATTGAGGTGGACTTGTTCTTTGAGGAGGGATGTGAGGGATTAGTAAATCAAGTAGAACAGAGGCAGAAGAGAGATCAGGACAGAGGGATCAACGTGAGCATGTTAGAGAGAAGGCATGCACTAGTCAGGGTGTCAGCCCAGTGCACAGGAGAGCTGGACACAGGTCAGCAAACGCAGCTTTGGGATCGGACTCTTCTTTTCCCGAGAAGTTAGAAGAGGATCTTCAATGTTATCCTCCGGGCAGTGGGAAACCACTGACAATTTAAACTGGAGAGTGATAAAATCCAACGTGCATGGCACTGCAGACAAGGGCAGATGAAAGGAAACAGGAAGCTACTGCTGTAGCCCAGACAAAACAGGATGAGGGCCTGAAGGGAGGCAGTGGCGATGGCAAGGAGAGAAAGCTCTTTTTGCCTCAAGCAACTCCCACTGACGGAGGCAGGGATGGTGCAGGAACACCAGCAGGCTGGCTCTGACATACCGTGGAGCTCAAACCGCATTCTTACTTCTGAACAGTTTCTGACTAATTCTCAATGTCCCCAGGTCCAGGGCAATCACTCAAAGAGAGGAAGCTGGCATAAAAGTTAATCTGTTTCAGCTGCTAAACTATCCCCCACCCCTTCTCACCAGGAATAATGGGACGCAGCACTGGAAAAAGGAGCATCTGGCTGCACTGAGCCCATCCCTTCCCCGGCTAGAGCTGTTGGCTCATCCTTGGAAATCACAACAATCAAGAATGGAGAATCGTTCTTTTCATTATCCCAGTGCACCCCTCCCCTAACAATGGTGTGATTTGTGTTATGTTTTCCTCCACCACTGCCCCCTCTGGACCGCTGCACAATGGAGATGCTGTGCCCCAGGGGCGGCCAAGGATGTGAGCCCCGCAGCCTCTGAACACGTCTTCAAGGGTCAGGATGCTCCTCTGGAAGAAGCCCCGTGGACAAGAATCACGTTTTAAAAGACCAAACATTAACGGAAAGCAATAGGGAGGAATCACTTTTTTCCTCCATTAAACTAGCAAAAAGATTTTAATGACACTTTCCAGTGATGACATGGGTGTGATAAAACACTCTTGTGCTACAACGCCTTTGGAAAACAATTTGGCAGTATTCCAAAAGCCTTAAAAATGTTCAGCCCTTTCTGTCCAGTAATTCTTAACTTTTGACAACTGATTTAAAGGGAGTACTTCAAAGGAAAGAAAAAGATATCTGCATCAAGATGCTGACTGCAGTACTAACAGGGATAAAACAGTAACATTTTGGGTAAGGGTTCTCCCCTCTTAATTTAGGCTTTGTGATGTTGATTGCTATAACTCCTGATAGAACGGGAAGCAATGAGAGGAACTGGAATTTCACTCTCATACACAATCAAAAAAAGATCTGATATAAAAATAAATTTATTGGGTGGCCAGCATAGTGGCATATGTTAGGTCTTTGCTTGTGGTGCTGGCATTCCACATGAGCACTGGTTTGAGTCCTGGCTGCTCCGCTTCTGATCCAGCTCTCTGCTATGGCCTGGGAAAGCAACTAAAAATGGACTGACTCCTTGGGCCCCTGCACCTGCATGGGAGACCTGGAAGACACTCCTGGCTCTTGGCTTCAGATCACCATAGCTCCGGCCGTTGCAGCCAGCTGGGGAGTGAACCAGGGGATGGAAGACTTCCCTCTTTCTCTCTGCCTCTCCTCCTCTCTTTGTGTAACTCTTTCAAAAAATTAAATAAATCTTAAAAAAAAAAAAAAAAAAGAAAGGGGGAGTACTATGGCTGGATTTGTATTCTGGAAAGATCACTCTGGCTGTTGTGTGAAGAGCTGAAGAAGAAGAAGACTAAAGTCAGGTGTATCAACTGGAAGAGAACTACTGTTCCTCAAGAAATGATGGTAGCTTAGACTGCTGGGGAAATAGAGAAGAATATTCAAAAGAAATATTTAACACCTAGAATCAACTTCTTATTGATTACTGGAATGAGGCAGGGAGCCAGTGAAAAAAAGGACTTCTAGAGTTTTTTCTTGAATAAAAAAAAACTGAGACAAGTTTTGTGGCACACAGGATATTTGGTACAGGGCACTTAATACACTGATCTTAAATATTTGGAATTGTAAAATCTTTGACATCCTTGTGGAGATTAACTGCTGCTCAAAGTTCATACAAAGGCCGGATGTATATTTGGATGTCATCAGTGTAAGCAGATGGTAACTGAAGCAATGGGAGTGGATGAGATCACTCCGCACCAAGAATTTCATCTCTGCCCAGAAGTAAGGACTGTGAGAATGGAAACCAGGGGAGTTTCCCCACACCACTCCTTCCAGGACGCCTTCCTACAATCATCCACCCACCCCAGCTGATGGAACAACTTTCTTCTAAGGTCCACTTCCCCTCCTGCTTGCACTGATCACCCTGTTCTCTTTGTTGGCTGACTTAGCTACTGCCTGAAGATTTTTAAGTCACTTGCAGGCAGGAACCATGTCTCACGTGTCTACACTTCCAGCTGATGGCAGTGTCTGAAGCACAGTGTGTGTGTCTAATTTGGAGAACTGATGCCTGTAATTAAGAGATACAGCACCGAGTACACCACATTTCCTCTAACTCCTCTTACTATATATACATACTGGAGGAGGGAGAAGACTATCTTTTAAGCAAATTTAGATCCTAGACAAGTTCTGAGAAATTCTACATTTATATAAAAAATTACATTCTTGGGGTGTTTGGCACAGTGGGCTAGGACACAAGTTGGGATACTAACATTTCATAGTGGAGTGCATGGAATTGAAGAACCTTAAAAATCAAACCAAGATGGAGTGACCTAAGCCAATACCATTAAAAACAAGAAGTCACCTTTGCCCCAAATAAAAATTAAAGTTTAAAATTACAGCCCTAAACTTCTTCCCCCAAAGCTAAAATTAGGTGCAGCTATAAAATAAGGGACTCTATGCTTAGCTAGCTGCGACACTTGTGCCTGGCTGTGCTAAGACCTAACCCAGTTTGTATACCTCCTAATACTCAAATAACGGTGTGGGAAGCGGGATGCCGCTCTCCCACAAGGGGAACAAAGGGAGCGAGAAGTCGTCCCCCCTCAGGGTGAACAAGATGGTGCTGGCAGGGAAAGGAACTACTAAAGAAGTAAACAACAAAATGGCGACGAGGTGCATGCCTCCCATGTGATCTCGCAGCTGATTGGATAGAAGATGCATGCTCTTCACATGATCAGCTCGCGGATTGGAGTGCTGTGTGCATGGACTCTATAGTGCTTTTGATTGGTCGCTGCGGGTATATAAACTGTGTGGCTTGTACTGGGGGCGCTCTCCGGACTCCCGAGTTCAGGAGGCCCCTCTGCGCAGACGCCAAATAAATCCTCTTGCTTTTGCATCAGCTGGTCTGGAGTCTGAGTCTCTGGGGTGTGCCTCTCGACGTGTTAGCATCCTCACTCCGAGGGTCTAACAGAATCAAGTCCCAGTTCTGCTTCTAGCTTTCTGTACACTCTTGGAGGCAACAGGTGACATCTGAAGTGGTTGGGTCCCTGCCACCCACGTGGAAGACCAGGATTCAGTTTCCAGCTGAGCCACATCCTTATCATCTCAGACACATCCCAAGGCTTTACTTATAAACATGGCAAAACAGAGACCCAGAGAGGAAAAGCGGTGTGCCTGAAGCCACAGAATTAATTAATGGCAAAGCGGAGACTAGAAGCCATGTAATCTGACTCCCGTTGCAGTGCTCTTTCCAGGCCAGCACAGAGACCATCCAGCTGAGGCTCTCCTTGGCTTAGCAAGCATTTCTATTAATATAATGAGCAACACTGGGGTCACAATGACCACCGAGCAACAACGCTGCAGAGGGCATACACACAGAAGGATAGATGAACCAGAGTAACCTGCGGTTCTTTCATCCCTGGGAGTTACAGATGCTTGCGTTCTAAGAATTTGGTATCTTTACTCTGATGTGCCTTCTTCCTGACCACAGCAACAACAGCCAGCCTAAAGTGTGGGATTTCTAAGAATCCTACAACTTAGCAACAACCACTACACTGTAAGCTGTCAAATCACAAGATATAGAGATTATATTTCAGGGGCAATTTTACCACAAAACATGACATTAAAGAGACTTCAAATTAAAAATCCACAAATATCTATACTGAAGCCATTTCTTGTTTATTTTTCTCTCTTTTCAGTTTTTAAAGATTTACTATTTATTTGAAAGGCAGAGTGACAGAGGAAGGGAGGCACAGAGAAATCTTTCACGTGCTGGTCTACTCCTCAGATGCCTGCAGTAGGTAAGACTCGGCCAAGCTGAAGCCAGAATTCCATGCAGATCAACCCAGGGGAGGCAGGAATCTATTTGTAATTCCAGGAGCATTAACAGGAGCCTAAATCTAAAGCGAAGGAGCCACGACTCAGACTGGCATCCTGAAAAGGAATGCAAGGTGCCCAAAGTGGCCGCATAACCCACTGTGCCCAATGTCTGCCCTGTGTTCCTTTGGTTTTAAATATTATAGTTTTGAAGAAGTTACACGGATCAGGAATTAAGAGGTACAAAATGGCAAACAATATCAAGTCTCCCCAGCTTAACCCCAGTCATCCTGTTCTGCTTTGTAGAGATAAACCACTGTTACCAGTTTCTGGTATTTCATTTTAGAAGTTTTATACAGACACACACACACACACACTCATTTAACAGTAAATGTGTATACATTTCCTCATTTAATATAAATGGTTGTATATATCCTTTAGTATCATAGTATACTATATGCACCTTACTTTTTCCACTTAAATTATTCCTTGGAACTTACTCCATGTCTGTATCTAAAGCAGTTTTCATGGAAAATGCTTCCAACCTTGTGAGGAGGACAAAGTGTTATGATTCCATTTTCCCCCAAATGTCTGATCTGTAGTCACATCACAACTGGACGCCAGAGCAGCGCCAGCACACAGAAGCGCCATTTAAGTGAGAACACTGTTGAAGCTCACCCTGACAAAATTTTAGGGGAACAGTGTGTCACATTTATTTGGATTTCCTTATAAAATGAAATGAAACAGTCATCACAATCAGTTTTTAAAAAATGGCCAAAGAGCACATAACTGAAATTATGGACATGAAAAACTTTGAAGGGCTTTCCTATAGAAATAAAGAATTGTAACTCTAACTTTTTCTGCACTATCTCTTCCAAAAAAGATTTACACCATTTACTATCATTTGTCTGTGAAGGTTTCTGCATCCTTCTATGAGCTTCTCAAGGTCAAGATTCGTCTTTGTATTCTTAGAATACCAGCATAGGCTCTTAATTTTTCTTCTTTTCTTTTTTTTTTTCTTTTTCTCTCTTTCCCTCCCTCCCTTCCTTTTTTTTTTTTTTTTTTTTTTTAAGATTCATTCATTTCTTTGAAAGGCAGAGTTAGAGAGAGCAAGGGAGAAACTGAGAGACGTTCCATCCACTGGTTGACTCCCCAAACAGCCATAATGGCCAGGACTGGGCTGAGCTGAAACTAGAACTTCTTCTGGGTCTCCCACGTTGGAGCAGTGGTCCAAGCACTTGGGCCATCCTCTGCTGCTTTCCCAGATGCATTAGCAGGAGGGCGCTGGATCTAAAGTGGAGCAGCTAGGACATGAACCAGCACCCATATGGGATGTCAGCATTGCAGACAGTGACTTAAAACTCTACCATAATGCTGGCTCCAGTAATTTTTCTTAAAACTGATAAAATGTTGAAATCATCCAAGAAGTAACTCATCTTTCAGTTTGCTACCCTAAAATATGTCCAAAGTAGATTCAGTAATATTTCCCCATAAACAATTTTAAAGAAAAAAATATTGTAACCTTGTTGAGGATTTGTTGGAAGTGAGAGGAAGGCCGAGAAGAAAAGCCAGAAAATAGTGGAGGGTGAGAGGATGAAGGCTAAGGAGAAACTGAACACAGTTTAATGAGCTGAGACTCCTTCTATGCTCTTTAATCATGGTCGATAAAGTCATCATCTTAGTTTATGTTCTGTCCTGAATCCAAACACATCATGTCTATTGTGTCACATATGCATGGCTACAAACATGCACTGGGAATCTGTGCTGGACCCATAGCAGACACTCAGTTAAACTACATATGGCCTACTTTTATCCCTATGTTGTATCACCAACACTTCCGTACATGTTGCATTCCCCTAACAGACTGTAAGTAATTTCAAGGGATCATGTTTTAATTACGTTCTGCATCTTAATAAGGCATGGGTCTGCTGGGCACGTGGAGTCTAATATCTGAACAGGATGGGGGCCCAAGAAGCTCAAGCTGGGAATGGTTAGAAGGAGGAGGGAAGTGATCAAGAGATGTTTCATGTGAAGGTAATAATATCTGAGACAGTCTCAAAGGATGAAAAATATTCCCACAAGCAAAATTTGGGGATAACATATGTAGAATGGAAGAAAGAAAAAAAATTATGAACATAAAGGGGGGAATGTCTTACAATTCACAAGGTAGCAATGTTCATCAAGTGACAGGAAATAATATACAAACACCATGCTTCCAGAGCATAAAGGGGCCCAGGAAAAGATGAGACTGGAAGGGTAGGCTGAGTCCCAGTCACAGTGAGTCTTTTTAAAAATGTACTAAATGGCTGGACTTTTGCCTTGAAAACCAAAAATGGCAAGCCTCAAAATCTTGAGAAGAATATGATAAAAAGAAAAGTAAATAGAATTTAAGTGCAAAACAGAGCTGCGTTTCTACCTGAAACACTTAATACCCAGCAGTATAACTTCGGAGAAGTCATCTAATTCTTTTAAAGATTTATTAATTAATTAATTTATTTCAAAGGCAGAGAAATAGAGGTGGGGAGAGAGAATCTCCTATCCACTACTTCAGTCCTCAAACAGCCACAATTGCCAGGACTGGTCTAAGCTGAAGCCAGGAGACTGGAACTTCATCCAGGTCTCCCATGAGGGTGACGGAGCCCAGGTACTTGGGTCATCTTCTGCTACTCACCCAGATGCACTAGAAGGAGCTGGATCAAAGCAGACCAGCCAGGTCTCAAACTGGCATTCTGATATGGGATACCAGTATCATAAGTGGCAGTGTAACCGACTGTGCCACAACACTGTCTCCAAGTGATTAATTTCTTTGCAATTTAATTTTGCTCTGTAAGATGAATATATGTATCACAATATATGTATCACTAAGAAATGGATGTTAAAGAGCTTTACTGGTTGGCAAGTACAGCATAAACATTAATTGTAGAAGTCTTACAACCACATTGAATATTTGTTGGTGCTGAGAGGAAAAGGTGACTTCTCCTGGAAGTGGAAAAGTCAGAAAGCGGTGGTGGATGCTCATTCACTTGTGCAGATGAGGACAAACCCTATCACCCCTACCTGCAGACCCAAGGACCTGACCCTGGACTCCTGTCCGAGGGGTGAGATTCTCAGGAATGCATATACATACCAATCACTAGGCACTCTTGAATACAACTTACTGGGTCCATAATCTCAATGGGATGACCAAATAAGCTCCTGTAGTCTTACCAAACAGCACTCCATTAAGCAGACAGACAAAAACACTAAGCCAAAAGGGTCCTTAAAAAGGACACTATGTGGGAGATACTAATTCCAGGGAAAACTTTGTGGGGACAAATGTGAACTCTGTAGTATCCTCAAGGTTTCTGTCAATCTGAAGGTGTCTGAAAAAAATAAAAATTGATTTTATAATAGAATGTGATAGGTTCAGCATGGATGTAATAATAATAGTGAAAAACTGTAAATAGCACAAACATCCATTCAAAGAAGAATGGATAAACAAACTGGGATATTGATGCAGTGGAATATCACTCAGTAATTAAAAGGAATGGCCTGTAAACGTATTCTACAACAGGAATGATCTCAAAAAGTATGCTGAATGAAAGTAGACTTCGTAGATTCTGCTTATATGAGATTTGAAAACGGGCAAAATCTGTATACAGTGGAGGAAACAATCAGAGCAATGGCTGCTTCTAGAGAGTGGGGGTGAGGTTGGTAATTATCTAGAAGGGACATAAAGACACTATGGAATTTTTTTTTTTTTGTAGTTTGACAGGAGCTTGACTTGCACACTTGTCAAAACTCAGAGACTCCTCTAGTAAGAATTGTGTATTTCACTTCGGGTAAATTTTCCTTCGATACTGAACAAACATGGAACTCTAGTGTAATCTAAAATGTGTAGGTAGAAATGTATGAATTCATTTAAAGTGCTTTAAAAAATATGGATAATAGACAAAGGGATGAATATATCATAGGTATGTACTACAGCAAGCACGTGGATTTAAAAAAACTTTTGTACCGAAATAAACTTATTTTTAATTTCAGTTTCCTCCTCATAGAGTAGGCACTTGTTCACACATTTGTTGGGCACATACAATGTTCTCAACAACTACAAGGGGAGTTGGTGAGGACAATTAGACTCTAAGAAGATATGGGAGATTTTCCACAGAGACATGTGACTTCCAGAAGTGATTCTGCACAAGAAATAGTCACTCAAGTGCAGACACACCGTTTTCTGGATTTTCTCGTTGAGCTTTTTGTCCTGTTATTTCTACTTGAAACACCTTCTAGAGGAAGCTAGCTGGTATGTCCTATGGTTTAGCCTTCTCAGTCTCTACTCCACTGCCCTTCTAGTTAGACATTTTGTAAATAATCACTGTTAACAGACTTTCTTGTAGTTAATCTGGCCATTTGTACTCATATAAGACTTGTAAGACACAAGGGGGTGAAGATTATCTCCCTGCTCCATTTTGACTGTTTCTTGTGTCAGCTGGCAGCTAGACATGAACCTGTTACACAATGGGATCATCCCCAGCTTCCTATGTGCCATGGAACAGGTGCATGTGTAGCTTCTCAAATCTGAAGTCCCAATCCTAGATCACAGCTGTGAAGTGGGGGTGGGTGGTGTTAAACTGATCTCTCCAGTGAGGCCTGGGAGGTCAAGTGGGGCACTCCAACCCAGAAGACACAGCTTCAGATCTCCTGCCATTTGGTAAACATTTGATTTGAATGTATCTGGACTGGTCTCCATTTCTTACACTGACTTCTGGGTATAAAAATCAAGAAGCACCCAATCCAGCTCTCTGATATGGCCTGGGAAAGCAGCAGGCAATGGCCCAAGACCTTGGCCCCTGCAACTACAATGGGAGACCCAGAAGAAGCCCTTGGCTCCAGCCTTCAGATCAGCGTGGCACCGGCTGTTGTGGTCAATTGGGGAGTGAACCAGCAGATGGAAGTCTCCCCACCCCTCTCTCTGTGTGTAACTCTGACTTGAAGATAAAAATAAATCTTAAAAAAAAAAAATCAAGAAGTAGAAGGGGCCAGCACTGTGACATGGGCTAAGCCTCCGTCTGAGGTGCCGACATCCCAAACGGGCACTGCTTCTAGTCCCAGCTGCTCCTTTTCCCATCCAGGTCTCTGCTATGGCCTGGGAGAGCAGTAGAAGATGGCCCAAGTGCTTGCTTCCCTGTACCCACGTGGGAGTCCTGGAAGTAGCTCTTGGCTTTGGATCTGCCCAGCTCCAGCAGCTGTGGCCATTTGGGAAATGAACCAGCAAACAGAAGACCTTTCTCTCTTTCTCTCCTCCTAACTCTGCTTCTCAAATAAATAAATAAAATCCTTAAAAAAAAAAAAGGCAAAAAAAGAAGTTTGAGTGAGCATGGAAGGTCCTTAGTCTCAGTGTTATTAAACAGCAGGGCTAGCACTCAAGCACACATCTTTTGATACAAATCTTCTATTTTAAAGATCAACGAAGTCAGAATTTCAGTTCCTCAAAAGCTAAAAAATGTTTAAAAGCTATCACTGTACAACACAAGGAAATGTTGTCCTTATCATGGAAAACCTCCTTCTCCCAGTTTGAGGTCCTTGAGGTAAGATGGACAGTGCTAATGTTGCCCTGGGCCTAGAAAGGGATTACAGAAAGCCTGGGCCAGCTCAGATCAGACCAAACTCACAATGGACAAAGCAGGTGGGGGGCAGAGGCGGAGAAGGAAAACCGGTGGCTGCCACCACCGTCTGGCCACTAAGGCAGCCCTTTATCTCCTCCACCATTGTTTACAGCTCTGAGGACACCATCCGGACCTAATAAATGAAAGTGTCCACTGGGAAGGGGAAAAACACACACATGCCCCCTCCACACACAAAAGCACATTTGTGTCAGGCAGCCTGAGAGGCTGACACACACCAAGGGCTCGCCCCTCCTCCCTTCACTCCTAGAGAAAGACAAGAAAGGCAGCTTTCTGGTATTCCACAAAGTGGGGAGGCTGTCGCAGGGAAGAGAACAAACCATGCCCAAACTGCTGACTTGATTCATCCCCAAACTGACACAATGTGGGGAGGAAGACTTCAGGAAATGGGCAGATTATGTCCAAGAAAAGATTTCCTGCAAGCAGTTAACGGGAAACTTACATGAAAAGCAGGACTAAAAATACACAGGCTGTTGGAAGCAAGTGGTGAGGGCCCCTGGGTTTTCAAGAAGTGGTGGAGGAAGCTACCAGGCCTGGGATTCCCCCTGACCATCAACTTAGTGAAATCAACTTAACTCAGGATTTATACATAAGGAAAAGCCCATGGGTACTTGTGATTTAAATTTCAATGTTTATGGAGTCCTTACTGTGCTTTAAGCTGCATATTCATGTAAATCTTCTAGCACAGAAAGAAGATAGTCAAGGCCCTAGTGCCTCCACACATAGCTTGATACAAATGATGGAGACACAGCTGATATCCCATGTTTAAGTGAATTTTGGGGGGCCACTGTTGCAGCATAGTTGGTTAAGCTATTCCCTGCAACACTGGCATTCTATATCGGCGATGGTTCCAGTCCTGGCTGCTCCCCTTCTGATCCAACTCCCTGCTAATAACGCCTGGGAAGGCAGAAGATGGACCAAGTCTTTGGGCCCCAGCACCCATGTGGGAGACCCAGATGAAGCTCCTGCCTCATGGCTTCCACATGGTCCAATCCTGGCCATTACAGCCATCTGGGCAGTGAACCAGCAGACAGAAGATCAATCTCTCTCTCCTTCTCTCTTTGTAACTCTTTGAAGTAAAATAAATTTTTAAAAACAAGTGAATTTTGGTTATCAAGGGATAAACCTCACAATTTGAGAGTTTAGGAAAATTTTGAAGAAATGAAAATTTGCATAGAGGTTGCAATGGAATGCAGGAAATTTATTTGCCCTTGAAGTAAATAAATAATAGCTGTGACTTAAACAGCAGGGAAATAAAATACAACATTAGGAGACTAAAAGATAACTATTAGGGAGTTCTGCTTGTTGATTTCGAGAAAGAACCTTTTTGTAGGGACCCAGGGGCAGAAGGAAGCACATGGAGTTCCCTCATGTGACAAGGTGTGAGCAGAAATGTGAAGACAAAGTTTGTTATCAGAGCTTAAGTTCCCCTTCTCTTACACCTGCAGAAGCCTAATTATCCCATTTACTGAGCCCAACATCAGTGCAAATCCAGCATCTCTGAACAATGATGGATCCAGAATCTCACAGTTAATGGGGAAGACACAGGCTATAAACAACAGAAGGCAGAAGTTGCTACACTGTGCTTTGTTTGTTTTGGAGCCTGCTTGGGACCCTGGCACACCTTCCGACACGCTCACTGCCCTGCCGTCCCATCAGTACACCCCTCACCTAGTGATTTACAGTCCGCACGCCCAGACATTCTGGGCCTCAATTACAAAGGAACATCTTATCACTATCATCCTCCAAACACAGACACATAAAGATAAGCTCTTCCTCCAGGATTATAATGAATAAATTGAGGGTAGACTTTTAGGTGGCATATTTTTGTTCTCAGTGGGACCCAGATGTGAAGGCGCACTGGAAAACAAAATGTAGGTGGTCCTACGTGATTAGAGTCTAGGGAGACCAGGGAGGGAACACGTAAGTTTTCAGCATGGGTGAGCTAAAATCTTTTGTTGTAAAACCTCATGGATGTTTTTGTTGCTGCTGCTCATTTCACGCTGACTTCTTGGCAGTATTTGGTGTAGCTGAACATTCATTCTTTTCTAAACACTTCTCCTAAATCCTTGGATTATCTGACATCACAATTTCCTGCATCTCAGAGCTCCTTTTCAGTCTTTGCAGGGATCTTTTTAAGGTTTATAAGCCCCAGGACTTTATCCTCATCTTCCTCTTGTCTTACTCTACACGCCACGCTCCTTGGTGGTTCAGATTTCTCTCATCCTACACGGTGCTCCCAGCCTTACATCTCCAGAGTATATTTTAGAATCTACTGGGCAGTCATAAATAAATCTGATACCTTCACTTCCATTTGGTTCTTTCTTCCTATGCTCTAGGACAGAAGGGAGAAAGGACAATTCACGGGCACCTCAATCTCCAAAACCTTCAGGAATTGCTTTATAAAACAAACAGATAAGAGTTAGGATTTTGTGTTTTGTCTATGGATGTCTGCATATTAAGTCAATTTTAGACTTTGGAAAAATGAGTACCACATCTGGTATTTCATTGCTATATTTAAACAACAACCACTATTAAAAGTAAAAAATGGACAGGAATAAAAAATATGGGAAAAATCAAGTGGTGAAAGGGGATGAGAAATATGTTAGGAAATTCTAGGTATTTGTGCAGTTAGAAACAAAACAAAAGCCAGGAAATCATTGGATCATGGCCTGAGTCATATAAACTGACCTACTTTTATTTCTATTCCTAAAAAGTCAGGATCATGATACAGAGAAGACAGACACTGGATTCAACTGCTCAGAATCTGTGGTAACTCTGGCATCTACATTTCACTGTGGGCTTTTGATGACTATAGCATTAGTGGGGAACACTGGCGAAAGAACCTAAGATTGGGGGGATGGCATTGTGGCATTAATGGGTTGGGCTGCTGCCCGTGACACTGGCATCTGATATAGCTGCTGGTTCAAGTACCCACTGTTCCACTTCTGATCCAGCTCCCTGCTAATGCACGCAGAAAGCAGCAGAATATGGCCCAAGTGCTTGGGCGCCTGTATCCTCATAGGAGACCCAGATGAAGCTCCTGGTTTCTGACTTTGGCCTGGCTTAGCCCTGGTCATTGCAAACATTTGGGGAGTGAAGCAGTGGATGGAAGATTTCTCTCCGTCTCTGTAACTCTGCCTTTAAAATAAAATAAATCAAGCTTTAAATTTAGATTGGATAATCAGCTTTAATACTCCTTGCTAAGTGTTCATTTAATATCTTTGGGTCTTAAGACCCCTACACATGCTTAACATTCAGCCTTAGCAGAAGATCAGATAATCATTTACACCTCAGTGTAGATTTCAATCAATGCGTTTGATTTCCTCATCCAATACTATTTGCTTCTTAAACCAAGAACTGAAAAGAAACAAAGGCAGCAGCAGAATCTGTAAAAGGCAACAGAAGCTACTTTCCTAGGGTTTCCTTTTTGCTTCAGTCTCAGATACAGTACTGAGGAGTCAGGAGGTTGTGCCCTATGAGGAAGTGGGGCAGGGACAGGCATTTGGTGCAGTGGTTAAGACACTGCTTAGGATCCTTGCACCTCCCCCTGCCCATCAAAGTACCCAAGTTCAAATCCCTGCTCCATTTCCAACCCTACTTCCTGCAAGTATGCATCCTGGCAGGGAGCAGGTGACTGCTCCAGTAAGTTGAGTCCCTGACACCCACCTGGGAGACCCAGATTCAGTTCCTATCCTGGCTTTGGTACAGGACAAGTGGTGGGCATTTGGGGAATAAACAAGTGGATGGGAAACTCTCTCTCTCCATTCCCCTTCCTTGCATTTCAAACAAAACGAAAAGAAACAATAAACAAAGTATGGCAAAGCTAAGTCAGAATCATGGTATTGGCATTTGGTATACTGGCTCAGATACAGCTTGGAATGCCTGAAATCATAGTGCCTGGGTTTGAGACCTGGCTCCACTTCCAATTCTAGCATCCTGCTAATGAGGATCCTGGGAGGCAGCACAAGTCAAGTTCATTGGCTGCTGTCACCCATGTAGGAAACCTGGATTGAGTTCCAGGTTCCTGACTTTAGCCTGGTCCAACCCCAGCTGTTGCAGATGCATCTGGGGAGTGAACCAGCAGAAGGGAGATCTCTCTGTCTCTGTCACTGCCTCGCCCTCCTTCCCCCTTCTTCATCTTTCAAATAAAATGAAAATAAATTTATAAAATGTTTTAGGACTTAAGAAGAGGAGAGAAAATAATAAAAAATGGATTAATATACTTCATCCCCTGACAATCCATATCATTCTCTTAGGGGGTAAGGGCAAGAAGATGGAAGTCAGGGGCCGGCACTGTGGCGCAGTAGGTTAATCCTCCGCCTGTGGTGCCGGCATCCCATATGGACACCGGTTCGAGTCCTGGCTGCTGCTCTTCCAATCCAGCTCTCTGCTATGGCCTGGGAAAGCAGTAAAAGATGGCCCAAGTGCTTGGCCCCCTGCACTCGTATGACAGACTGTGAAGAAGCTCCTGGCTCCTGGCTTCGGATCGGCACAGCTTCGGCCGTAGCAGCCATTTGGGGAGTGAACAAACAGAAGAAAGACCTTTCTCTCTGTCTCTTCCTCTCATTGTCTGTAACTTTAACTCTCAAAAAAAAAAAAAAAAAAAAAAAAAAAAAAAAAAAAAAAGAATGGTCTGTGGATATCTATTGAAAAAAAGAAGATGAAAGTTAGAGAATGGCAGAGTACTGAACAAAAGAAATTAAAATTCTCTCAGGGCAGAATAGAAAGGGACTACTGCTCTAGTCCAAGAGAAGATAGTTAAAAAAAAATAAAGTAGAGGGTGAAATCTCACGGAAGAGTTAGGGAGAAAGCTGCAGAGGAAACTCCATGCAAATTAGAGGGACACTGTGGATCCACGTGGAGGGTGTGGATGTGCACAATTCAGGACTCCAGCAGCCGAGAGCCTTAGCTTTGGAGAGTGAGGTGAGATCAGACTGCAGCTGCCCAAGCCACTAGCGATAAAGCTGTGAGAAGAGCTGGTGTGAGCCTGGCTTGGAGCCCGATGGGGGACAGTGTACCTGCCAACCTAGAGGAAAAAAGGGGGGGTAGGGGCATGTCGCTCTCTGTCTCTCCGAGCACCCAGACCAGTGTCCTTTAACTAGCTGAGGTGGGTGCCATTTTGGACATATGTAACAGCTGCACCAGCTTGTGTCTGTGAGCCCAGCAACCAGCTGGAGGGAGCCCAGGCGTCTGCCTGGGAGAAATGACGGGAGGCTTGCGTGCTGGGACGGACTGTGAAAACACTGCGGAATCATTCGGGGCGCCGGATTCTGTCCCGGTTGCCTCTCTTCCAGGCCAGCTCTCTGCTGTGGCCCGGGAGTGCAGTGGAGGATGGCCCAAGTGCTTGGGCCCTGCACCCCATGGGAGACCAGGAAAAGCACCTGGCTCCTGGCTCCTGCCATCAGATCAGCGCGGTGCGCCGGCCACAGCGCGCCGGCCATTGGAGGGTGAACCAACGGCAAAGGAAGACCTTTCTCTCTGTCTCTCTCTCTCTCACTGTCCACTCTGCCTGTCAAAAAATAATAAAAAAAAATATATATAAATATATATATATATAAAAGAGAAGAGCTGTCAACCTAGAAAACTGTAGCCTGCAAAGCTCTCATTTATGAATGAAGATAAAATAAAGACATTCCATAACAGAAATTGAAAGAATTTATCACCACTCGTCCAGCCTTACAAACGATGCTTAAGGATGTACTACACACAGAAATAAGGTCAATTTTATAAAAGGAGGTGAAGGCAGAAAATCTCCCAGTAAAAGTACAAAGGAAATCCAAAGTAAGTAGGAATGTTTATAGAAAAATGGCAGGGCCAAGTCATTACCTATTAAAAGTCACCTTGAATGTAAATGGCCTCAACTCTCCAGTTAAAAGATACAGACTGGTTGAATGAATTAAAAAACACGGCCCATCTATTTGCTGCCTACAAGAAACACACCTCAACAACAATATACACAGAACTCTTTACTTAGTATAGGGTTAATCTTATGTGTGTAAAGTTAATTGAAAATAGATCTTAGTAAAAAATAAGAATGGGAATAGAAGAGGGAGGAGAAAAGAAGGTGGGAGTGTGGGTAGAGTGTGAAGAATCACTGTTCCTAAAGTTGTATGTATGAAATGCATTAAGTTTGCATATCTTAAAAAAATTCTCCCAGGCCGGCGCCATGGCTCACTAGGCTAATCCTCCGCCTAGCGGCTCCGGCACACCGGGTTCTAGTCCCGGTCAGGGCACCGGATTCTGTCCCGGTTGCCCCTCTTCCAGGCCAGCCCTCTGCTGTGGCCAGGGAGTGCAGTGGAGGATGGCCCAGGTGCTTGGGCCCTGTACCCCATGGGAGACCAGGAAAAGCACCTGGCTCCTGGCTCCTGCCATCAGATCAGCGCAGTGCACCGGCCGCAGCACACTGGCCGCGGCGGCCATTGGAGGGTGAACCAACAGCAAAAGGAAGACCTTTCTCTCTGTCTCTCTCTCTCACTGTTCACTCTGCCTGTCAAAAAAAAAAAAAAAATAGGCAAATCCTCCACCTTGCAGTGCTGGCATACTGGGTTCTAGCCCCGGTCAGGGCGCCAGATTCTGTCTCGGTTGCCCCTCTTCCAGGCCAGCTCTCTGCTGTGGCCCGGGAGTGCAGTGGAGGATGGCCCAAGTCCTTGGGCCCTGCACCCTATGGGAGACCAGGAGAAGCACCTGGCTCCTGCCTTTGGATCAGCACGGTGCGCCGGCCGCGCTGGCCATTGGAGGGTGAACCAACAGCAAAGGAAGACCTTTCTCTCTCTCTCTCTCTCTCTCTCTCTTTCACTGTCCACTCTGCCTGTCAAAAAAAAAAAAATTCTCCCGAAACAAAAAGTAATTCTAATCATTCCCCCACAGCTATCCTACAAACTCCAGCTAGCAATGAGAAACAGAAAACCTTTTGCCAAAAAATGAATAACTGAGTTCCTCCCAAAATTCCATAAGGCATATTTTATGTAGCTCCTGTAATAAAGGAGTGCCAAACCTAGCTAAGAAGCCATATGTATTTTTAAAACATGAAGCAACAAATAAACAGCCTAAATAAAATGAGGAGAGTAGAGGGGTGAACCACTGTTATGGTTCTGGGTGGTCTGGGAAGGGTTTGTAAGCAACAGACCTGGTGCTGGGCCAAGGCAACAGGAAGCCTTGAACTATGCTATCTTGCCTGGTTGACCTTTCTTCTTTGGAGCAATCATCAAGGAACTTCTAAAGATATATAACAATAACCACAATAAACACATTATGGGTATATAAGCAGTTCATAAGGTATAAAATGTTAAGTATCATATTACTCAAATCTTCAGAAGGGCACAATGAAGTAAGTTATCTGTCAACATCATCACTAACATCTTAATAGTATTTAATATTATTTGAAAGTTGTATCAGATGCCACACTATTGGCTGGGTAAAATAATACTTATTCACAATCCCCCTCTTCCTTGTTTAACTTCATTATACACTATAGAGAAGCAGAATATTTACTTCCCCAGTCTCCCTTCTGAATAGAGGTACCCCATGTCAGAGTTCTGGACAGTATGACAAAAGTAGAAAACTTCCAGGGGATCTTGGGAGTTTTTTATCTTACTGCTACCATGAGGTTGAAAGCCAATGTACTAGAGAGCTAGATGAGAAGACAGAATAAGAATCCTTGATCACAGCACTAAGTCTCCACAAGGACCAGGGGAGGTCTGGCCCACAGGCTGTGTAGGGCCTGCAAAATCATCTGATCTGGCCCTGCCACGGTAACCACAGGAGGGACTCGGAATTCAATGAATCTACAGCAGGGTAATTTTTAAGCAGATACTTCTGTATGGCCCGCAAATGATGTTACAAATATACAAATGGCCTTTGGCAGTAAAAAGGTTCTCTACCCCAGCATCTAAACCAAAAGCAGCAACTGCTTATCTCAGATTTCTTATGAGAAAGACAAACTATTTATTTAAACCACTATCAATCAGCTTTTTTCTTACATAAACTGAAAATATTCTTGAGATATAAACTTACAATGTGGTTGGCCAAGTTAGGCAGGTGACAGAAAAAGAATTCAAGATTATGTATTACAGATCCAAAGCCCCGACTCTTAACTACTGCACCAATAAGGACACTCACAGTACTAAAAAAAATTGGGTATCTTCATGTCCAGTCCTTGTTTGAGGTTCTATTCATCTTAAGATGCACATGGCTATTCCTATTATAAAACTTTACGTTCTGGGTATATCTTTAAAAAAAAAAGATTTATTTTAGTTATTTGAAAGGCATTGAGACAGAGAGAGAGAGAGACAGATAGACAGACACACTGACAAGTCCATCTGCTGGTTTACTCTGCAGATGACCGCAACAGCCGGGGCTGAGCCAGGCAAAAGCCAGGAGCCAGGAGCTTCAGCAGGGTCTCCCACATGGTACAGTGGGCCAACCTCCAATGTTTCCCCAGACACATTAACAGGGAGCTGGATAGGAAGCGGAGCAGTTGGGACTTGAACCAATGCCCATATGGGAGCCAGCACTGCAGGTGGCAGCTTAACCCATTATGCTATAGCACTGGCCCCACATTCTGGGTCTATCTTAATAATATGTTTAAAAACTCTGTCTTTAGGAGCTGACGTTGTGGCACTGCAGGTTAAGATACCACCTACAATCCCACTATCTCATATGAGCATAGGTTGGAGTTCCAGCTGCTCCACTTCTGATCCAGCTCCCTGCTAATGCACCTGAGAAAGCAGCAGAAGATGCCCAAATATTTGGGCCCCTACCATCCATGTGGGAGAGTAGGAAGAAGTTCCAGGTTCCTGGCTTTGGCCTGGTCCAGCACCAGTTACTGTAGTCATTTGGGTAGTGGACCAGCATATGGAAGATCTTTCTCCTGCCTTTCCCTCTCTTTGTATCTCTTTCAGATAAACTAAATAAATCTTTGAAAACCAGCCAACCAACCAACCGGTATCTCCAACTTCACTGGCTCTGATTAGAGGCATAAGGATTCAACCTACTGACTTGCATCAGTTATTTTCTCACACTTCTCTTCTTGACAAGTCTATCCCCTTCTCTCCTTCTGAATTTCCTTTGCATTTGAATTACCAAGAGAAACTTTGCTCTTTTTTTTTTTTTTTTTTTTTTTGGCACACATTTGGGGTTTTAAGATAGTTTCAAGTGAGTCCTGCCATTTTTTCTCTACACAAAAGTGTCATTTCAACATACCAAGCATCTATCTGGTAAGTGATAACACTTAAAAATAAACAGCAAGCTATTTCTTGAGGGTTACCTATTCTCTTACAACAGAGCAAACTGGAAAATCATTCAGAAACATTTCAAGGCCCAAAACAACAATGAGCTGGTGGTGGCAGTGAGAAGCTGTTTGCAGCTGTTAAGGTTTTCATAGCTGCACTCTTAAGTGAAACTCATTCTTGCTGGGGGCATGACTGGCCATCACAGGGCACGATGAACGGGGCTGCTTGTGGCTGTCCATGAAAGGCTTAAGATGTGTTCTTATGTGGACTGCTAGGAAAGAAGTCCCTCTGCAAAGCTGATAGGTCACCTTCCTCAACCACTTAGCTAATTGTCTGAAATCATTCCTCATAGGTCAAGAAAACCTGTTTTGTGGATGGATTCTGTTCATACAGAAAGCAAGAGTCTTTTGATTCCTTTTGAAGATTCTATTCAACTGAGATTCTATCCATCTACAAAATTCTAAATTCTACAAATGGAACAATCAGTTCCAATACAGGAATCCTTGCAGCTTTATAGCAAAGGAGTGCTTTCCTAGCTGTGGGTTTTTTTGCTGCTGTTGTTTTGTTTTAAGAGAAAATTGTTTTTCAATGAGGTTTCCTGACTGGACCAGGTGTGAAACGGTAAATGAAAGAACAAGCAGTTGCACTGACCATCTTTGGTTCCCTTCAAAGCTCACGAGGTTAACTTAATTCTGGAGGTTTACTATTCTGATCAAACTAAGCTTTCCATAAAGTCTATAGACTGCCCAATTCTAATTAAAACATAGCATCAAATTCTGAAAACTCAGGGTTATCTGAAATACTGGTAGCCAGTTCTAAAGGAGTAAGAGTGGGTAGTCCCCTTTTTTGCGGTTAATACTAGATACTTTTCTATGCTCCATTTGCATAGTCTCTCCCTGACCTTTATTTTCCTGCTCCCAAATACCACATTATTTTCTTCCTATTCCTACCCTTTTCTGTACCATTCCCTCTACTACTTAGAAGTTTATTCAAAAGTCTAAAATCTCACAAAGCAAAGATGAAAAGGAAAACCCCTATCTCTCACATTTGGGGAACACTGGAAAAGCTTTACTGGAGATGTGATGTAAGAGCTAAGCAAGGGTTGGACAAGATTTTAAGAAGCAGAGATGGGGAAATGAGTAAAAAGGAAGCTCCCTGGCAAAGGGAGAAAAGCGAAGGCAGTTACTGCGTCAGAGATCCTAGACTAAACACCTACACACAAATTCTGGTCCTAGGTAAGGTGGCTATTCTCCTCACAAAACCTGTAAGAAACCATCAGCAGTCCTAGAGCTTATGATCCTAGCTCAGCACCACTAGGGTTGCCTCTTTCATTGTCTACATTTGGCAACATAATGGAGTTGCACCTAAGTGCTACCTAATCCACAATCCCAGTGTCTAATAGTGATTCCACTCAGCATATTCAAAGGCAATGATTATTCAGTGTGTCTAATGGGTAACTCCCGTCATATCTGGGGGGCAGCAGAATTTGACTCAACTGGGGCCAGTGTTGTGGCATAATGGGTAAAGCTACTGCCTGGGACCCTGGTGTTCCATATGGATACCGGGTTGTGTCCCAGCTGCTCCACTTCCAATCCAGTTCCCTGCTAGTGTGCTTGGGAAAGCACAGAGGATGGCCCAAGTGCTTGGGCCCCTGCACCCACATGGGAGACCAGGAGGAAGCTCCTGGATCCTGGCTTTGACCCTGAGCAGTGCTGGTCATTGTGGCCATCTGGGGAGTGAACCAGTGGGTAGAAGATCTCTCTCTATAATTCTAACTTTCAAATAAATAAATAAATCTTTAAAAAGAAGATGATGATGATGATGGCTCAACTGCTTGGGTTCTTGCTACTCACATGGAGTCCTGAATGTTCCAGGCTCCCAGCTTTGGCCTGGCCCAGTCCTGGCTATTGCAGGCATTTGGGGAGTAAATAAGTGAGTGGGAGATCTTTCTCTCTTTCCTCACTTTACTGCTCCGCCTTTCAAGTAGGTAAAAACAAACATTTGAAATAAACAAACTTTTTTAAAAAGTGGATGAGAGGGCCTGGAGTTATGGCATAGTGGTTATGCACTGCCGGCAATGCCAGCATCCCATAAAGGTGCCAGTTTGTGTCCTGGCCATTCCACTTCTGATCCAGCTCCCTGCTAATGGACTGGGAAAAGCAGCAAAGGATGGCTCACTTGCTTGAGTGCTTCTTGCCTGAGTGGGAGACCCATATGAAGCTCCTGGCTCCCGCTTGGCTCAGTCCTGGCCCTTGTGGACATCTGAGGAGTAAACCAGGGGATGGAAGATATTTCTCTCTCTCTCTCTCTGTCTCTGTAACTCTTTCAAATTAAAAAATAAATCTTAAAAAAAAGTGGATGAGAGAGGTTCAACCACAGAAGCAAGATTAAAGTAACGGGGTACAATGTAAACTGGCAAATACAAGCTAGCACCCCAAGTAAAGCTTGGGCCAGCTACATGCCAGGCATAGGAATTTCACTTCATTTCACAATAAACAAGAAAGAGAATTCTTGGATGTTGCTGATGATAACAGTAGAGAGCAGGGAGGGTGCTACCCAGAACGGGTCTTGATTGTCAGAAAAAAACCTAAAACTATCAAACAACTGTTGAGAACAAAGTGAACTCCAGGAAGGAGACAGAGAGAAAGAAGGATGGAAGGCAGAATCCTTGTCTTTGTTTTATAAATCTTCTTCCTTTTCCATGACAACACTGGGGGTCTAATGCCCTCACTAGCTTCTCTTTATTGTCAGCCTGTCCTTTACCTCAGTTATTCCTCTTCAGGGATCTTCTTCCTCCAACTCAATCTCAAAATTTCTTAAAAAAAAAAAAAAAAAGGCACCGCGGCTCACTAGGCTAATCCTCTGCCTGCAGCGCCAGCACACCGGGTTCTAGTCCCGGTCGGGGCGCCGGATTCTGTCCCGGTTGCCCCTCTTCCAGGCCAGCTCTCTGCTGTGGCCCGGGAAGGCAGTGGAGGATGGCCCAAGTCCTTGGGCCCTGCACCCCATGGGAGACCAGGAGAAGCACCTGGCTCCTGCCTTCAGATCAGCGCAGTGCACCGGCCGCAGCAGCCATTGGGGGGTGAACTAACGGTAAAGGATGACCTTTCTCTCTGTCTCTCTGTCTCTCTCACTGTCCACTCTGCCTGTCCAAAAAAAAAAAAAAAAAAAAAAAAGAAGAAGAAGATTTATTTATTTGAAAGTCAGAATTACAGAGAGAGACAAAGAAATAGAGATCTTTCACCTGCGGGTTCACTCCCCAGTTGGCTGCAACATGCTTCACTTGGGTGACAGGGGCCCAAGCACCTGGGTCATCTTATGCTGCTTTCCTAGAGCATTACCAGGAACCTGGATCGGAAGTAGAGCAACCAAGACATGAACCACGCACCCTTACGGGATGCCAGAATTGTAGGCAGCAGCTTTACTTACTACACTACAATGCCAGCCTCTGATCCTCAAAATCTGACACAATTTAGCACCTGACTAGATAAGTACAATGTGAAGCAGCATTAGAAATGTTAAAGACGCCTTAGAGGAAGGCCAGCGTATACTGTATCCTTGTTCCTACGGACAAGACAAACCTCATCTAACAAATTCTAGCCACAGCTAAAACAGACTCAAATGACTTCTCTTTGCCTTCTCTTAAACAGCAGAAATACAAAGGACTTCAAAAAGTTTGTGGGAAAATGGAAATAAAAGATAGGTTTATTTTGGTGCAAATTAATTTTGAAAGCCATGTATAGTTTTTGCATAATATATATTTTCTATGAACTTCTTGAAGACTCCACTTTCTGAATATGGGGAGTTACATTTGAAGAAACAAAAATTTCAACCCACAATTTTAGTTTTTCTTGCCTTTTGTTTACACTCTAGTGAATGCTCTCAACTGAGCTGTTTTGATCCCCTCCCTAAGCCTTTGCCCAAGGTCATCCCACACACTTCATCTTTCCTCCATCTGACTCCTTCAAGGCCTACCTGAAATGTTACCTCACCCAAGCTGTTGTCCTTGATCTTTTTAATGGAATGCAAGCTCTCCCTCATCTAAACTCCTAAACTTTGTTATGTATCTCTTATCACATACCACAAAAAGACCTGTGTGGTAGCTTCTTAGGAATATGTCTGATCTCCAACTCTAACCCTTTTAAAAGAAATTAAGCTTTAAGGTCACAGTCCATAGTTCCTAGCACAGCACATGGAACTAGCACAAGTAGAAGGCGCTCAAACACTTGCTGAGATTAAATTAATGAAAATATTGCTTTCAGTGTGATTTTGTGTACATTACTCCAGGCCATGATTGTCCCAATTTTACAGCCAAGAAGATGCAGCCTCAGAAAAGTTAAGTGATTCAGAAAAGAGGACATATTTGCCACAGAAGCTGAGCTAAAGGCCCCTGTGAACGTGGACACCTCTTGGGTCACTGCTCTCGTCTTTTATTAAATAAACTGCTAAGAACATTAGTACTTTTGGGGGGAGTCAGTATGCCAATATGTTTATGAAAAGCTTAGGCAAATTAATATAACCAGAGCTGGTATATCTATTTATAGAAATCCATCCTGAGGAAATATCTAGAGAGGCAGATGGACTTATGTGTGAACATGACTGTCACACTATTGTTCAAGATAAAAATGTGTAAACTCTTCTGTTTCCCAGTCAATAGATTGTAAATATATTTATCTCCCCTTCTTCACAAATCCCAAATATGTGGCAGCGTAGGACAAGAAGGGATAAAGTGGCGTGGCAGGTTGGGCCACAGCCTGCAGCACCAGCATCCCATATGGGCACCAGTTTGAGTCCTGGCTGCTCCATTTCTGATCCGGTTCCTTGCTGATGGCTTGGGAAAGGCAGTGAAAGAATGGCCCGGGTTGCTGGGCTCCTCCACCCATGTGGGACACCCATATGAAGCTCCTGCCTCCTCATCCACTGGGGCCATCTGGGGGATAAGCTAGCGGATGAGGGATCTCTCTCTCTCTCTCTCTGTCTCTCCCTCTCTCTCTCTGTGGCTCTGCCTTTCAAATAAATACAAGAAATTTTTAGAAAAAAAAAGTAATAACTGCGCTTAGAGTACAGAGAGAGAAATAAGGGAATAAAAGCAACTAGAACTTTTCAGTATTCTCCAAAAGACGGAAGGTAGATGGGATTATATTGTTAGAGGGACTACACTGTCGATACACTACAACACTGATCCATCTACAGACATCTGAAATGAAGGAAGCTAGGTCAGGAACACAGGGAAAGAAAGCTCCCTGCAGCAGCCGACGCTGTTCCTTACTGAGGCCTGAGATTGGGATTTACAGCAGCACTGTCCAACAGAAATGCAGTATGAGGCACATAAGTGACTTCTTCTTCTTCTTTTTTTAAGAAAGAGGAGTTTACAGACACTCAGAAGACAGTAGGGAGGGGAGAGAGAGGCTTGACACATTCTGGTACTCCTTCGCTCTTCCCATTTGTTGAATTTTTTTTTTAAAGAGTTATTTATTTATTTGAAGGCATAGGCAGAAAGAGAGAGAGAGGTCTTCCATCCACTGGTTCACTTCCCAACTGGCCGCAAAGGCCAGAGCTGAGCTGTTCCGAAGCCAGGAACCAGGAGTTTCTTCCAGGTCTCCCATGTGGGTGCAGGCACCCAAGGACTTAGGCCATCTTCTACTGCTTTCCTAGGCCACAGCAGAGAGCTGGATAGGGAGTGGAGCAGCTGGGATTCGAATCGGTGCCCAGATGGGATGGCGGCACTACAGGTGGCGGCTTTACTCCCTACGCAACAGCGCCAGCCCCCCCTAGGTTATTTTAAAGCTGCTAGAAGAGTAGGCATTTTGCCTGTTTAAGATACTGGGTAAGATGTCCACATCTCACATCCTTGTTTCAATTCAATGTGCCTTGCTTCAATTCTCAGCTCATGACTCTAGCTTCCTGCAAACACAGATGCTGGAAGGCAGTAGTGATGGCTCCAGTCGTTCGGATTCCTGCTACCTACCTGGTTTACATTCCGGGTTCCTGCCAGCCATTGTGCACATCTAGGGAGTGAGCCGGTAGATGGGACCACTTTATTTGTCTCATACTCTCTACGCCTTTCAAGTAAATAAATAAAAACAAAAAGTAAAACTTCTAAGTAACCATATTTATGAAGTAAAAAAGATAAAATTTTAATAATGCATTAAAATTTTTCATTTATTTTATTGAGAGGCAAACTGACAAATACATAGAGAGACTTTCCATCTGCTGGTTCATTTCCTAAATGCTCACAACAGCTAGGGCTGTGTCAGGCAGAAGCCAAGAAGAGCCCAGAAGTCCATCTGGGTCTGGTACATGGGTGGGGCCCAAGTACTTGAGCTCTCTGCTATGGCCTGGGAAAGCAGTAGAAGATGGCCCAAGTCCTTGGGCCCCTGCACCCACCGTGGGGGACACGGAAGAAGCTCCTGGCTCCTGATCGGCGCAGCTCCGGCGGTTGCAGCCAACTGGGGAGTGAACCAGCAGATGGAAGACCTCTGTATCTGTTTAACTCTGCCTTTCAAAAAATAAATAAATCTTTATATATATATTAAAAAAAAAAACCTCCAAGGAAAGAGAAGAGTGAAGTGAAGACAGTGCAATAAACACAAAGCAAAGAAAATGTAGCAGGTGACAGAATACAGAAAGGAACTCTGTTTGATCTGGATATTTGGAACATTCTCTTTCTAGTGTCACAGGTTTCGTATCGCTGAACTGGCAGCACAAAGTGGTTTCATGAGAGTCACATTGCAGCCATTAAATTTCCCCTAAAGCTTATAACAAGTATTTTATTGTTAAGTGAAATAAAGTGTAACCAAAGTTGTGAGACAGTTTGAAGGCTGGGCAAATGGAATGGAAACTGAGCCAGATTTATTTACTTTTAGGAGTAGTTCCGGCTAAACAATCGCCTGGCTTCTGAAGGGCCATCAGGGAAGGGTTTGGGGGTCCAGCTGAGAAGACAGAAGAGGCATAGGGCAGAGTCAAGCATGCATGCTGGTTACCAGTGCTAACTCTGATCTGCATGTCTAGCCAGCCTCCATTCCCCAACACACACCATTGGTAACTGATTAAACATGCACAGGTTCAGATTCTCAAGGATACCTGAAAGATTTAGGGTAGTCTCTAGACTGTCAATGGGCAGAACAATCAAGAGAGGCTTCCTAGAACAGCTGAGCCCTGGCCCTATCTCAAAGGACATGCAGGCTTGTGAACAGTAACGTAGGGGCTACAGCGTCCTTAGCTGGCAAAGGGGAAGCAGAGGCCAGCCTCCCAGACCGACATGGAAAGGGAAAGAGGAAAACAAGGACAGCTGGAGGCCCTCAACCTACCAGTTGATAAACAGACTGGTATTTAGATTCTGGAAGATAAAGGAATAGCTTCCCAAAATAGCTAATAAGCCTGTATCCAATTGTCTTCTGTATTAGACAGGCGTCTTTTTCTCTTCCCTTTTCCCAACTCACCCTTGTACCCTTAAGATAAGCTTCTCACTAGCAAATAACTGCTTTGCAGACAGTCAAGTTTGCTTGCAGAGACCCAGGCCAATCTACTTGACAGCTGCAAGGAAAAGAACAGGCAGAATGACAGCAAGGCTTCACCTCAGTGGCTGGGCTTTGACATGGCACTGCCCAAATCAACCTAAGAGAAAGCAGTGTATCTGTTCAGCACCTTAAGCAGGGCTTTGTATTTAAAAAAAAAAAATCCTTTGTAAGTCTCCAACAACCCCTCATTCAGACTGAGTAGCTCATTTCCTTACTCCTCAGAAAGGGATCTAATGAGAGAGAATGGGGAAAAAACAATATAAACATACACCTGGGCCGGACACTGTGCAGACATCCTATAACAAACCCATAAAGCACTTGTTATTCCCATTTGGTAGACAAGGAAGTCGAACTTCCTAGAGGTTGAGTGATCTGCTAACTGTGTAAATACTGGAGCAGGGATTCTAATCCAGGTACTTCTCAAAGTCCCACACTCTTCTCCCTGCAACACACTGTCTCACAAAGAGAGGCCGCAGTGCAGTGAATTCGCTGAAGCTACACTGTGAGAAATAAGAGCACAGGGGCACAGGCTGTTCTCTTTACACCCCTCCCCACTTTATTTCGAGAAATGAAAGAATCCTAACTATTCCTGCTAAGACTCTGAGATAACCTTCCGAGTGGTAAATGTGAACAGCCTTAAACAGACCTTCCTTCAAGAGAGGCGTTGATGTCACAGGCAGCAGACTTCTCTCACATGACTCTCAGAGAGGCTTAAGAGAGGTTTGACGGAAAAGACTACTTACCTAGTGTGACCACAACCCATAAGAGAATTCAGAAGGGGTGGAGAGGAGGTGGGGGTGGGGGAGAGACAGGGAGAGGAAGAGAGAGACACAGGAGGAGGCAGAGAGAAAGAGAGAGAGACGGGGAGGAAGTGTGCGGAGAGACGGGGAGGGAGAGAGAAGAGAGATGACAAAAAAGAGTAAAGAGGGCTGGCGCTGCAGCTCACTAGGCTAATCCTCCGCCTTGCGGCACCGGCATACCAGGTTCTAGTCCCGGTCGGGGCACTGGATTCTGTCCCGGTTGCCCCTCTTCCAGGCCAGCTCTCTGCTGTGGCCAGGGAGTGCAGTGGAGGATGGCCCAAGTCCTTGGGCCCTGCATCCCATGGGAGACCAGGATAAGTACCTGGCTCCTGCCATCGGATCAGTGCGGTGCGCCGGCCGCGGCGGCCATTGGAGGGTGAACCAATGGCAAAGGAAGACCTTTCTCTCTGTCTCTCTCTCTCTCACTGTCCACTCTGCCTGTCAAAAAAAAAAAAAAAAGAAAAAAAAAGAGTAAAGAGGAGAGGAGGCTGACTCATTATTTGTTTTCCAAAAATAAAACTCAAGCCAAACATAGTGGACTCACTGTGTGGCCAGGCACTTAACCTGGTATTTCTGATGCACCAGCTGTCAAATGGAAAAAAAAAAAACTCAGAACTAGACTTCTTATCAAGACAGTTGTATTCATAGCTTCTGTGATCTAAGGCACAAGCATAGGGCCCGACATGGAAGTCCTGGTCTGACTTCTAACACCCTTGCTGCGGCTAATGCCCAAGACCAGGTTTGAGGAAATTAGTATCTTTACAACAGTAGTGCCACCTCACATTTCTATAGCCTCTTCCTAGAGTACAGCTGGGTATTTTTAAGACAGATCTACACTGAACATTGAGAACTCAGTGCAAGCGTGATAGGGCTGAAGAAATATGGGCATTGCAGTTGGACAATCATGAATCTTGGTTAAACATGCACAGGTTCGGAATCTTGAATCTTGGCTGTATGATCTATGCAAATTATCTTTGAATCTTGTTTCCTTCATCGTTAAAATGGAGATAATAGGGGCACGCACTTGGCAAAGCAGTTATCATGCTGCCTGGGATGCCTATATCCCATATCAGAGTGCCTGGGTTCAACTCCTGGCTCCGCTTCCAATTCCTGATTCCAGCTTCCGGCTAAGGCACAGCCTGAGAAGTAGCAGGTAAGGCTCAAGTAGTTGGGGTCCTGTCACCCCTGGGAGACCAGGCCTGAGTTCTTAGCTCCTGGCTTTGGCCTACTTCCACGCTAGCTGTTGCAGGCATTTGGGGAGTGAACCAGCAAGAGGGAGATCTGTCATCTGTATCTCTCTGCCTCCCAAAACTAAAATTTCTAGTAGAAAAAAAAAAGAAAGAAAGAAAAATCTCTGTGACTTTGAAGTAAACAAAAAAGGGAAAAAAAAATCACAAAAAAATAGAAAAAATGGACTTTAGCAGCATAACTTTTTTGCTCCTCAAATGGTGCCACCTAGAAAATGAAAAGGCATGCCACAGACTGAGAGAACATATTCATATTCACAAACTGGAAGAAAATTTTCAAAGATTTCTGTCTTATGAAAAACTGCTGTCATGGAAAGAACTCTCACAACTCAACAAGAAGATAAACAATACATTAAAAAAAAGATTTATCTATCAATCAATCTACCTTACAGAGTGATGAGAGGGAGAGATCGAGAAATCTTCAGTTCACTGGTACACTCCCCAAATGGCTGCAATGGCCAAAGCCAGGAGCCTGGAACTGCATCCTTGTCTCCTACATGGGTGGCAGGGGCCCAAGTAATTGTGCCATCATCTGCTGACGTCTCAGGCACATTAGCAGGGAGCTGGATCAGAAGCAGAGCACAGGACTTGAGGTAGCATTTGGATGCCTGGATATGGAAAGTCAGTGTTGCAAGCAGCAGCTTAACCAGCTGTACCACAAAGCCAGCACCCCCAAATACAAATCCTTTAAAATGGACAAAAGATTTGAACAGGTTCTACACAAAAGAAAACATGTAGGAGGCCAGCATTGTAACGTAGTGGGTAAAGCCTCTGCCTACGATGCCAGCAACCCATATGGGTGCTAGTGTGTGTCCTGGATGCTCTACTTCCCATCCAGTTCCCTGCTAATGAACCAGGAAAAAGCAGAGGAAGATGGCCCAAGTGTTTGGGATTCTGCAACCCATGTGGGAGACACAGGGGATGCTCCTGGGTCCTGGCTTTAACCTGGGGTAGCCGTGGCTGTTGCAGCCATCTGAGGAGTAAACCAGCGGACAGAAGATCTCTCTGCCTCTCTCCCTGTGTCACTCTGACTCTCAAATAAGCAAGTAAATAAATCTGCTGATGGCATGACCAACTATTGGGCTCAGGCTCTTGGTTTCAACACTGTAGGTCTATTTAAAAAAAGAAAATATGAAAAAGAATAGTTAGCATACAAAAAAGGGTCGTTAGATATCAGGGAAGCTCAGGCTAAAAAACATATCATTGTCTATAAACTCAGTGGAATGAATAAAATTAAAAAGGCTGATCATACCAAGTGCTAGTGAAAATGTGGAGCAACTGAAAATAACATACACTGTTGTTGGAAAGTAAAATAGTACAGTTAGTTTGTAAAACTATTGGGTAGTTTCTTCAAAAGCTTAACAAGCACCCTATGACTCAGCTATGTGACTCCCAGTTATATCCAGGAGAAATGAAAATATATACCCACATAAAGATTTTCAAATAAATATTCATATCAGCTTTATTGAAAATTATCTATGCACATGGGCTGTATCTACTCAGCAATGAAAAGGACACATGCAAAAACATGGACATATCTAAAAATTATTGTAAGTAAAAGAAGCCAAAATGTGTACCCACTGTGTGACTGCAGTCATATAAAGCATAAACCAATTTACAGTGACAGTGGAGGTGGGGACAAAGGAGGGACAGAGTGTCAGGGGGGCAAGTGTTTGTCACTCCGACTGCTGCTAGGGTCAAGTTAGCAAGCTGCCACCTCCCATCTCCACGGAGAGCAGAGAGCGCCACACAAACCGCAGAGGTTCTGAGTGTCACCAGGTGTTTGACAAGGCGCTACACACTGGATACACGTTCCCTATGTATTTTTTTTTTTTTTTTTTTGGACAGGCAGAGTGGACAGTGAGAGAGAGAGACAGAGAGAAAGGTCTTCCTTTGCCATTGGTTCACCCTCCAATGGCCGCTGTGGCCGGCGCACCGCGCTGATCCGATGGCAGGAGCCAGGTACTTCTCCTGGTCTCCCATGGGGTGCAGGGCCCGAGCACTTGGGCCATCCTCCACTGCATTCCCTGGCCACAGCAGAGAGCTGGCCTGGAAGAGGGGCAACCGGGACAGAATCCGGCACCCCGACCGGGACTAGAACCCGGTGTGCCGGCGCCGCTAGGTGGAGGATTAGCCTAGTGAGCCGCGGCGCCGGCCCCCTATGTAATTCTAATGCATTTGGTAAGGTAGACATTATTGCCGCTATTGCAGATGAAGAACCAAGAGCAGAAGGTTTAAAGAATTCATCAAAAATCACCTGGGAAGCAAACAGTAGATCTGGATTCAGTGATGGAGCTGGAATCAGACCAGGTAAAGCTGACTTCAAGGACCATGGTATTATCTGTTGCTTAGGGTATTATCTGATGTGCTTAGGGCATCCTCACAGAGGCAAAGCTGGACTGCCCAGAGTGCGGAAGACTTCCTGTAGATTTTCCTCATCAAGCTTGGGAAGTCTTTTCCAGAGGGGCCTGGGGGTGACTACACCCCAGCGTGTGGGGCCCAGAGAATCCTCTGACTTTGTTCCAGCATCAGCTGGTATTTTGCTAACTCTTGGCTCCTCCATATTTACCCACCCACTGGTTTCCCAGAGTAAAAAAGCCAAAATATCTTGGCTGAACAGGCGAATGGATCACAGATGACAGAGGTAAAAAAAACAAAACAAAAACAAAAACAAAGTTTTGTAATAGCCTTCTTCTTAAAGGCAAAAACAAATGGCACCACCTCACTTTTATTCTCTTTGTCTGCCTTGGCAAACAATCTGCTGTCTCTGTCTTCATTCACCACCATGGAGAAAGTCAGGCAAATGGGTCACGCTGAAAGTTTAAGCAAACTGACCATCTTCCTCGCTCCGACCAGCTGTGGTCCATCTTCCCTGAATCCAGGCACTGTCCAGGAGAACAGGGCTTGAGCTGCACTAACTGCACCTTGACAAGAAACCCCGGAAACGCAGCTCCAGACTGCAGAAGGGGACTCACGCCGTGGACAGAGGGGAAAGGGACCTGGGCTCTGCGGTTAACCCCGGTCACTGCGAGACTGGCAAGTCACCTTCCTGCCAGAAGCTCTGAAGGCCGGACTGATCATGTTTTTCAGCTTTTCACAAAGGCCCTCTGATTCTAATCAAAAATCATGTTGTTCCCAAACCTTCAGGGTCTCAAGCGCTTCCTCCTGGAGGGGGCTCTGCTGCCTGCTTATTGCTCAGCGGCCAAGCTTCTCTGAGCTCTGTACTAGAAAACCAGGCAGCTGTAAATTATAAATACCAAATAGGAACTTTGAAAAGTACACGCAAGCACACACTGCACACCTGTCATAATCCTGAGTGTGTGTTACTGACTGTCAGGGATCAAATGATTTAAAGCACATCGTGCTGGGTTCTGGTTGTTCCTCATTTCCATTCCTGATTTAGTCTGAGCTGCAGTTGCCCCAAAGCTCCTGTGATCCCCTTTTGCACACGTTTAAGAATTCACCACAGGAACATGTGCTTTTGTGCTCAGTTAACTAAAGCCTCCTCCCCAAACTACACTCTGCCAAAGTGTTTCTGGGAAGCAACTTTGGAAAACACAAATTCCCTAGACGTCCTGCACGAGGGTGTGAGAGGAAGACAGACGCACAGGCGTCAGGGGAACCCAAACACTCCCCCTTGTGTCCACTTCTGACCTGAGGGTGGGGGAGGGGAGTTGCGGAAGAAGCTTCTAGAGGAAGCAGAGGAGTGGGGCTTTTGTCATAAACAACTGAGTACTGGTGTCCTCAGGCAGCGGTAGGCTCTTGACCAGTAGGCTCATGACCAGGCTGAGAAGCAGGGTAGCAGCCTCTGCTCTCCTGTAACGGGGAGGTACACACTTGTATTCTAGTCCTTGAGTTCAATGACAGTACTTGGAAGGGGCTCTCTTTTTTTTTTTAAGTGGAATTTTTTATTTTAAAAAATGATTTATTTGAGAGACAGTGAGTTCCCCTCTGCTGGCTCACTGCTCCAAATGCTAACCATCCTTAGGACTGAGCCAGGCACTCCATCCAGGGCCTCCATATGGATGACGGGGACTCAACCATTTGAGCCACTACCTGCTGCCTCCCAGGTCTGCACCATCAGCAGCAAGCCGCACTCAGGAGCCAGATCTGGAATCAAACCCTGGGGCTCCATGTGTGGGACACAGGCATCTTAACTGAAATCTTCACCATGAGACCCAATGCGCGCTCCTCTGTAATTCTACGTATATAATTTGGTATGGAACTGTAACACACAGGTAAAAGCGGATCTGGCCTGGAGTTAGGGACCCAGGCTGAGAGCTCTGCCAGTTCAGCAGCACCATCTCTTTTATCTCGCTGGATGCCAGGGCCACAGGTAACACTGTTAACAATGTGGGCTGTGGAGGGAGTCGGAGAGGGACAAGGAATTAAGGACTGCTAAAACCCAAGCCACATGTACCGCCCAATCCCATAATCTTCCATGTCAATTCAAGATGACTGAAGCCTTAGCACACCCACCCCTCATCATGCAGCTGAGCCTCAATCTGCATCAGGCACAGATGCCATGACACCTTCCTGGAAGCCCTGTGTGCTGCAGCCCACCCTTCACCCTATCAAAGGAGGACCCCAGCCTGGGTAAACAACTTTCCCCTGAGAAGTTGCCTGCACTCGTGTCTTGAGTGTCCATCATCCCTTTGTGTTTCAATATATCCTGTTTTTCTGTTCATCTCTACCCACGTCTCCTGGCTATATTCTTATACACAAGAAGAAAAGAACCTGGAAAAAGTCTAGTTAGGGTCTGAGCCCGGCGAGGGTTCTTGATCCTCAGAACATAGTATCTACTGATTCTTATTGATTATCAGTCTTGAATTCACAGTACCCACAGAGTTTACAGATAAAAATAGATGATCATGCTCTTAGTTTGACTCAGCAGGTTGTGGTGGGTTCTCACAGCATTTTTTTCTCATATGTTCTCCTTCAATAAGTTCATTAACTCCCAGTGCTTCATTTACAATTTCTGCAGGGAAGACCCCCATGCTGTACATTTTTACACATGATCTCCTTGCTTAGTGAAGTGGAGTACCTAAAGCATGCTAATGAGGGGGAAGCAGCAGGGATTTCAGCAAGGAAGGAGGCAGGGATCTGGAAGTGTGGCTGCAGAATCCACATGTTTGTCCTCAGAATTCAGGACCAGGACTCTCGTTCTAAGAGGTCTGGTGAGAGAAAAAATAATGAGAGGCCCTAAGGAACAAAGTCCAAGGACTTCAGTGAGTATTGGGCCCAAAGGGACCAGACAAGAGCCCTTTTTAGAACTGGGGGGCCACAGGGGCTGGTGCTGCAGTACTGGCATCCCATATGGGCTCCAGTTTGAGTCCTGGTTGCTCCACTACCGACCCAGCTCCCTGCTGATGGCCTGGGAAAGCAGCAGAGGATGGCCCCTGCACTCACATGGGAGAACTAGAAGCTCCTGGCTCCTGGCTTCGGTTCAGCCTGGCTCCAGCCACTGCACCCATTTGGGTAGTGACCCAGGGGATGGAAGATCCTCTCTGTCTCTCTGTAACTCTGCCTTTCAAATAAATAAGTAAATCTTAAAAAAAAAAAAAAATGAATTGGGGGTCATAGTCAGAGTAGAATTAGCTTTTAAGGCTGTCTTGATCTTGACTCGCAGAGGCCTGGATCAGGTTCTTGAATTCTACCCCTCCTCAACCCACTGTTGTTGGCCAGAATGGCTCCACAGAACCTGCCCTAAGGCAAGAGGGGACAGAGTCCAGCAGGGCTTAAGCATGTCTGGACAATGAGCTCAAGGGATGCAGTCTAGACGCTGTAAACCAATAGGCTTCACCCTTGTTACAGAACTAATGTGAGTATTTTGTTCTGAGAAGAGGTGGAGGTTATGCAGCCTCAGGGAAGAGAGAATGAGCCCTCTCTCTTCCCCAGGGATTGAGTCAAAACTGCTCCAAGGCAATTATACAAATCCTACTCTCCTTTGCTTGGACTCAATGTATGTGACCTAGTTGTAAGAGAAAAAAAAAACCAGAAGAGGTTTGAGGGGAATTCAAGTGTCTGATTTTCCCTGAGCCACTGGAAGATCCTGAAACTACTTACCTACAACAGTATCAATGTCCTTGTGATTTAAATAGCTATTAGATTTTCTGATAATCACACCTACAAGTTTTTTTCTGAACCACTTGAGAATCTATTAAAGCCACAAGCCCTGTATATTGTAACCTACAATATATGGGCTCAGAGTATTTTGGAAGTATACAGATTTCAGATCAACAGTCTTTAGTTTAGACTAACAGTTGTCAGAATACCCCAGGACCAGCAGCAGGGACATCTCCTGGCAGGCATGCTGGAAGTATAAACTTTCTAGCCCTACCCCAACTACTGAATCAGAAACTCTGGGAAAGGGCCCAGTAATCTGTATTTCCCCAAGTCCTGTGGATGATGCGATTCAGGCTAAAGTGTGAGGGCTATTTCTCTGAGCTCAGCAGTACATATTTAATAGAATTTTCTGAGATGACAAGAAAACAATTTTTTTCAAGATTTATTTGGGGGCTGGCGCTGTGGCATAGCAGGTTGAAGCCCTGGCTGCTCCTTTCCCGATCCAGCTCTCTGCTGTGGCCTGGGAGGGCAGTGGAAGATGGCCCAAGTCCTGTGGTCCCTGCTCCCATGTGGGAGACCCGGAAGAGATTCCTGGCTCCTGGCTTTGGATGAGCCATTACCAGTGAGGCCAACTGGGGAGTGAACCACTGGATGGGAGACTTCTCTGTCTCTACCTCTCTCTGTGGCTCTTTCAATAAATAAAATAAATCTTTAAAAAAATATTTGAAATGCAGAGTTACAAAGAGAGGAAGAGAGACAAAGAGAAAGACATAGAGATCTTCCACCCATTGGATGACTCCCCAAATGGCTGCAACAGTTGGGGCTGGGCCAGGCCAAAGCCAGGAGCTTCTTCTGGGTCTCACATGTGGGTGCAGGAGCCCAAACACTTAGGCTATCTTCCACTGCTTTTGCAGGTGCACTAGCAGAGAGCTGGATCAGAAGTGAGGCAGCCAGGTCTTGAACTGGCACCCATATGGAATGCCAGCATTGCAGGCGGAGGCTTAACCTGTTACATCACAGTGCTGTGCCTGGTAGAAATGTTTTATCTGTATTATCTGGGACAGGTGCCACTAGCCACAAATATTATTACTGAAACATGTTCGATGTGGCTAGTGCAACTAAGAAACTGAATTTTAATTTTTACTTAGTTTTAGTAAAATTAAAATAACTGCCTGTGGCTAGTGGCTTCTGTACTGGACAAGACAGTTCTAGATAAACATAAGAGATTTTATATTATCAAATAGCTCCTGGAACTAAACTATAAAGCAATCCAGTGGTTCTCAAACTTCCACATGCATCAGACGGGAGTCACTGGGTACATGCTCCCCACGCAGGATCTCTGTCCTTAATGTGTTTAACTATGAAACTCAAAAACAACACTACTAGGCCGGCGCAGCGGCTCACTAGGCTAATCCTCCGCCTAGCGGCGCCGGCACACCAGGTTCTAGTCCCGGTCGGGGCGCCGGATTCTGTCCCGGTTGCCCCTCTTCCAGGCCAGCCCTCTGCTGTGGCCAGGGAGTGCAGTGGAGGATGGCCCAAGTGCTTGGGCCCTGCACCCCATGGGAGACCAGGAAAAAAGCACCTGGCTCCTGGCTCCTGCCATCGGATCAGCACGGTGCGCCGGCCGCAGCGCGCCGGCCGCGGCGGCCATTGGAGGGTGAACCAACGGCAAAGGAAGACCTTTCTCTCTGTCTCTCTCTCTCACTGTCCACTCTGCCTGTCAAAAAAAAAAAAAAAAAAAAAAAAAAAAAAAAAAAAAAAAAAAAAACAACACACTACTAGTCGAACAATACCCTATACCTTGTGTGGTTGTGTGAGTGCAGCCTGTTGAAATCCTTGCTTAGTATATACTAAGTTGATCTTCAGTATATGAAGGTAATTGAAAATGAAACTCGATGAAGGGCAGGATGGGAGAGGGAGTGTGAGAGGGGAGGGCCACTGGAGGGAGGGAGGTTTGGGGGGTGGGAAGCCACAAAAATATACAATTTGCACTTTGTAAATTCACATTTATTAAATAAAAAAATAACTATATAACAAACAAAAAAAGAACTTAATACTTTACTCTTTTAGTATTTTTTATGCTCTACTTAAAACTATTGGTTGAACTCTGTAATTAATACACAATTATTCTCAGGTGTTTAATTAATGCTATAACTAGTACTCAAATAGTATTTTACACTTTGTGTTTCTGTGTGGGTGTAAACTGTGGAAATCTTTACTTAATATATGCTAAATTGATCTTCTGTATATAAAGATAATTGAAAATTAATCTTGATGTGAACGGAAAGGGAGAGGGAGTGGGAGAGGGGAGTGTTGTGGGTGGGAGGGAAGTTATGGGGGGGGAAGCTATTGTAATCCATAAACTGTACTTTGGAAATTTATGTTCATTAAATAAAATAAAATATAAAGAAAAAAAAAGTTCCATTCCTAGAATCCAGGTTTCAATTGGTTTGGCTTATGGCCTGAAAGTCTGCATTTCTAGTAGGTTCCTATGTGATGTGGACGCTGCTGGTCCTGAGATGACACTCAGAGAACCACTGAAGTAAGCAAAATTTGCTCATCCTTCTTCCAATGTGTGCCTCAGGCCCAGCAAGACTTAACAGTACTGACAATATCATGGCAATCCCCTAATGAGAGAAAACTCTCAAAAGGGTCTGGTGCCCCAGAGAGCAGGGCTGCCTCTTCCTAATCGCCAGGACAAGCTACATGTTTTGGAAGAAGTTCACAGGAAGGTTAAGTGATTTGCCCAAAGCACTCCTCAGTTCTATTCCTTAATTTTCTGAATTTTTAAAGTATTACTGCATAAATTGTTTAGGTGTAAGCATGTTTGGGAAAGTGTCTATGTACTGGTACAGAATTATTGAAAACTAAGACATTCAAGAGCTGAAAAGATTAGTGACACCACAAGGGTGGCATGAAAGGCACAATGATGGATAGTCTGGACAGGGGCTATACTTTCTCAAATAATACCATATAGGAAACCATGTATGCCAAAGACCTGGTTTGGCCAGCAATCCAGCTTTCAAGCATTAATGGGAAAGGCAAGAATCAAGGACAAATACACAGGGGACTTTTCTTAAGGTCAAAAAAAAAAAGCAACAATAAATACCAAGCCCAGAAAAGCTTTTAAATCTGACCTTTTCCTCTGCTGGAGCCATTCGCCTTGCACAACTTCAATCTAATAGACTGAAGTGGGCTGAAATGGCTCTTAGGAGAGAACTGGGCTAGTCTTTGCCTTAATGCTGCCTCTCCAGCACTACCCCAGCAGCATCATGGTAATTACATCATTAGACCATAATGGAACACATGCGATGCAAGAGAAACAGCCCAGCAGCTCTGCAGTGCAGGAGAGGGCTCTCCCTTCAGTCTCCATTAACCCTCCAGACTCTGGGTTATTTTCAAGGGAAACCCACCATTAGGATATCATACAGCCTTAACACAGAGGCTACGGAGGTATAGCTGAAGGTACAGTTCACCACCGGGGTGACGTTAATAAATTACTCCAGTGGAAATTCTTCCCTGGAAAATAGGAATTAGGAGATCTGGGTTCAGCTCTGGCTTTGCTGGGAACATTTTAAGTGATCTTGGGAAAACCATTTGCATCTTTTAGGTTTCAGTTTCCTTATCTACAAAATACAGTGAAGCTTCTGGGCAGAGGACCTCAGAATGTCCTCCTGATCACAGGAACTCCTCCAGCTAACTAACATTCTGTATCCAAGAAGACTCCTCAGGGGCCACCGTCACAGTCTAGCGGGTTAAGCCACCGCCTGTGATGCCCGCATCCCATATGGGCACCAGTTCAAGTCCCAGCGGCTCCACTTCCAATCCAGTTCCCTGCTATTTGGACCCCTGCCACCCATGTGAGAGACCTGAAAGCAGCTCTTGGTTTCTGTCTTCAGCCTGGCCCAGCCTTGGCTGTTGTGACCATCTGGGGAGTGAATCAGCAGATGGAAAATTCTCTCTCTCTCCCTCCCTCCCTCCCTCTCTGTGTAATTTTCACTTAAATAAATCTTTTATATAGATATATATATATAGGAGAGAATAGACATAGACATAGATATAGATATCTATATAAAAGAAAACTCCACAAATAGAAGAGGAAGTAAAATACAGAAGGCCACCTCTCTTTGGTTTTCACCAGTTTTTAGATGAGGATTCTTGCCTCTACTCTGACCTGAGCACGAGATCAGTTTCAGATCATCTTCATGAACATACACAAAAGCTCTTCAAAGACCAAGGTTAGAACTCATCCAATGATCACAAAAAGTCTCCCCCAAAGAGACAAAGAACAAGGTGATGATTAAGTAGTTCGGTTATGGGAGACCCAGATGGAGTTCACAGCTGGAGCCCAGGCCACTAGACATAGAGTGAACCAGCAGATTCATATTCTCTCTGCCCCTCCCCCCATATCTACCTCTCAAACAAAATTAATTAATTTGAAAAGAAAAATGAGCAAAGGATATGAACAGACTTTTAAACACGTGAAAGGATTATGGCAGAATTACAATTACAAACGAATGCAAACAATAAATTGAAATATTATTTTCCCACTCATTAAATGAACAAAAATACAGAAATTTGAAAATTTATTGGCAAGGCTGTGAGAAAACAGGTGTTCTCACACATTGCTAGTGGGAGTATAAATAGTTATAAATCTTCCAGAGGATATGTGTGTGTGTGGGGGGGGGAGGTATATCCCTTAATCAAGCAATTCTTTCTAGAAAAGTGTCCGAGATAAATAAATACATGTGCACAATGACATAGGCATATGTTACAGATTTATTTAAAAGACAAATTTAAAAATGACATAAATTCCCATCAATGAAGACATTCAGTTATGGTTCCACCAATTCATGTAACAGCACATAGCAGTTTAAAAATAATGGCTTTGGCAGGCATGGGAAAGAAGAAAATCATCCTGTGTCAATGTGTAGAGGATCAAGACACCTTAGGAAGTGGGAAAAGCAGGTATAGACAAAGTGGTGTGCTTTAGGCTACCATTTGTGTGTGTGTGTGTGTGTGTGTTTATACATACATTATAGAGTTAGCTATGTTGGAGGATGTAACTTATCACAGGGATGGAAATGAGACTCCTCACAGCATACTTCTCAAGTATTTGATGTCTAAGCCATATGCATGCATTATCTACCTAACACTTTTGAAAGTACTGTCATTTTGTGCTACTTCAACAGAACACATGAGACTGGGTAACTCACAGAGAATAGCAATTTCTCTCTTGCAGGTCTGGATCCCAGGAAACCCAAGATCCAGGAGCCTGCTTATGTCCAGAGCCTTCTTTTGTGCCATCACACAGCAGAAAGGCAAGGGAGAGCGTGCAGACAGCAACAGGAAGCCAAACTCACTTTAAAAAAGTTTTTAAAATTAATATAAAGAGAACAGATTTTATGTTTTCCATAGTACAGTTCCAAGAAGACTATCACACTTCTCTTACTCCCCTGCTCTCCCCCAATCTTCCTCCCTCCCTCCCCTCTCTTCATCAGTTTTTGCAAGGACATAATTTTAATCCATTCTATATTTACAGGCTTAATTTACCACTAATCATAAAACTTTCGTGACACACCCACCCCATGATAACATTAATCCAATCAGTGACCCACAGCCCTCAGGACTTCATCACTTCTTAAACACTGTTGCATTGTGGATGGGGGACACAGTCACACCACAGCCAGTATGTATAATAAAGTATTCTAAGATAACTTTTAACAAAAGTAGATAGAATATAAGTTCCAAAGTAGTGCAGGGGTAAACATAAGCATATTTCTGTAATCACAATAAATATAGATCAATTAAATTCAGTTAAAAGACAAAGATTGCCTCACTGTATTAGCCACAATAACTGAATCAACTAACTCCCAAGTTAAAAGACAGACTGTTGAACTAAATAATTACATACTATTTTTAAAAGATACATGTGAAAAATTACATGAGCTACATATACTACCCCAAAGTATACTGTTGTGTAGCTATGTGATCATCAAGCAAAAAGAAAAAAAGATATCAAGGCAAAAAGGCAAAGTAGGTTACTTTACAAGAATACAGTCAAAGGTCCAGGAAGATATATTTCATTCTAAAAGTATGTGCATTGAATGATACGGACACAAAATAGACAAAGCAAGAATTTCTATCAATGAAGTAGAAGGTGACAAGTCCAGTATCATAAATGGAGATTCTAAAGCAACCTCTCAGTGACTGTTCTAAAAAGGTTAAGGCTCCTTTGGTTCCTCAAATTACCTTTCCTTGGAAATGGTAGACCACTGCATCACAAACCTTATTTCTGGGGCATGTGTGGTGATGCAGTGGGCTAGGCTGCTGCTTGCGGGATGTCTGTGTTAGAGTGCTGGCTGCTCTGCTTCCTATTCAGCTTTCAGCTAATGCATCCCAGGAGGCAGTAAACCATGCAGGAGACCAGGATGGAGTTCCAGGCTCCTGGCTTGGAGGGAGGGTGGTGGTGGTAGAACAGCACCTGCTGTCGCAGACATCTGGTAAGTGAACCAGCAGATGGAAGATCTCCTCCTCCTCCTCCTCTCTTTCTCTCCATTACTTTGCCTTTCAAGTGGATGAAAATAAATAATCATTTAAAAACAAAAAAAAAGGGGGGGGGGACAAGACTTCTTATTTCCTGGGAAAATTAATCAGGAGGAGAGAGATGCTTTCTGGCTGGTTCTGGTGACTAATATTCAACACAGAAAAAGGAAGTTATACATTGGCCACATAAGCAACCATACAGCTAGACTTCAACATTGAATGGCTGTGTCATCAACTCTGTGCTTGTGCTTCTCTAAACTCCCCAAGGGTAAGAGACTGCTCTTACAGTATTTGTAATATGTCCCACACCCACCACAATGCCCTATATATGGTAAGTGCTCAGTGCCTTACTGAACCATCTGTTACACAACCCTTGCACTGAGAATACACAAATGAGTAAAAGTGTCTGTTTTACAGAGGTCCATAACTTAGAAGAATAGAATTATTTTTTAAAAATTTTAAGCAGAAGTTAAAATGAAATGATGGGAATAAGTACCCAGAGAAAGTACCTAGAAATCTGAGGGAAAAGTTCTCAACCATCCAACATGTATTTATTCATATATTTTTCCAAATTATTTTAATTTATTTGAGAGACGAGGGACAGAAACAAGAGAGAGAGAGAGAAACTAACTCTTATACATACACTAGTTCACTCCTCAAATACCTGCTACAATAAGGGCTGGGCCAGGCTGAAGTCAGGAGCCAGGAACCCTATGCGGGTCTTCCAGGTGGATGGCAAGGACCCAACTGCTTGAGCCTTTCCCTGCAGCCCCTAGAGTATGCATTAACAGGGAGCTGGAAAACTGAACAGAGTCAGGACTTGAACCCAGGCACTCCGACATGGGGTGTGGGCATCCTAAGCAGCATATTAACCTATGTAGCCAATGCTGGCCCCTAATATACATTTATAAGCAACATGGTGAGTCAGAACCAGTTAGGTGTTAGACAAGGGACATATTAATCTTGCCAAGCAGATGTGGTGGTGAAGTCAGGCTGAGGGAACTCAGGGCAGTAAGAAAGAAGAACTAGGGCTCAGGAGAAAACGTGATTTGCTGTTTGGGAAACATTAGAACCTATATTCTCCAGTGTCTTTTCCATCCTGCTTTTTTTTTAAGATTTATTTGAAAGTCAGAGTTACAGAGAGAGAGAGAGAGAGAGAGAGAGAGAGAGAGAGAGAAAGAGAAAGAGAAAGAGAGAGTCTTCCATCCACTGGCTTACTACCCAGTTGCCCACAACGGCTGGAGCTGGGCCAATCCAGACCCAGGAGCCCCCTCTGGGTCTCCCATGCGGGTATAGGAGCCCAAGGACTTGAGCCATCTTCTACTGCTTTCCCAGGCCACAGCAGAGAGCTGTAGCGGAAGTGGAGCAGCCAGGACTCTAATCGGCGCCCATATGAAATGCTGGCACTGCAGGTGGTAGCTTTACCAGCTATGCCACCAGTGCCAGCCCCAACCCTGCTTCTTAATATTCCTTCTCCTTAGATCCTAGAACCCTCTTACTACAATAAAGATCTCTCTCTGGATCAACAACTTTGGATCACAATCCAACAAGAAAGACTTTAAATTTGCAGCACAGAACCTATAAATAGCACTGAACTTAGAAAGCTTCATGAAATACTCTTACTGGATACAATTCTGTTTTATTTTTATTCTATTTCATTTTTAAAATTCTGGTAACAACTCAGCACCATAGAGTTCACCAATCACTAATAGTTCTCAACCTCATTTTATAAAATGCTTATTGCCTGTGATGGTTATAATACACTTTTGCCAACTGGAATTTCACTTCTAGATCCTCACTTAAGAGTGTAGGAAAAGTCTCAGCCAAACACATTACTAACCAACTACTATATGCTTAACACATTACTAACCAACTACTATATGCTTATCTCTGATGCCTTTGATGTAGACTTTATCAGGCCACCTCCTTCCCTTATCCTGCAGTTCCTCAGTTCACTGTGATGATTACAAGTCTAATGCTTACTAAAGATTTTAACTTATTAAATGACAGGAAAGGTGCAAGGGTCAGGCCCATCCCACAGGACCTCAGATGGCAAGACTCAGAATTCAGTTATCACCTCTACGGTTAATATCTTAATGCTAGACTCTATTCTGAGATTCTTCACAGGAACTTCAGGCCCTCATCAAACAAAGCAATAACCAAACTACCTGGAGACCCCAGAAGATCTGGAGCCCACCATGTCATCAGAGCATTTTCAGCACAGGACAGCCTCCTACTGCTGGTGAAACCAAGTCAGACTCCCAGCATTGTGGACCAACCAGAAACCTGAGCTGAGCTGAACACACACACACCGTTCAGCCCCAACTTTATGATTCACCACCATTAATCTTTTGGGTAGTCCAAGAATTAAGGACTAGCTGCCTGACTCCTTGCTCTGTGCACTGCAAATTACACTCTTACGCTCTTCCAATCCCCTCTCTCCCTCCCCACCCGGATCAGCAGCTGGCTTCTTGCATGCTGGGCAAACAGACTCAGGTTTCGGGGGTATACAACAGCACTGATTTTTGTTAAATGTGGGTAAGTCGTTTCAAAAACAAAAAGTAAGGATTTATCAAAATTTTCTAGAAACCTTTCCCAAACTATACATATTTACTATGAATCACTGAACTTACTGACTCTTCTGATTAAGCAGATACAAAGTGTGCTTTGAACATGTGAGTGTTGGGAAAAGCTTCCCAAGGGACAGTGGCTTGAAGATCTGAGGCCTCTTTCACTCTTCTATTTGTTTAGGAAAAGAGGCTTAGCAAAGGACTAGACACAGACAAGAAAGAGGAAACCTTGGATAAGCAGGGGACTTGTCAGTGGTCAACTAAGATCAAGTGTAGTATCTGTTCTTATCAGTTTAAAAAGCCACTAGTAGGGCAGGGATTAAAATCCAGCTCATCTGATTCCCAGTCCATTTCAGGAAGTTCCCACTAGGAAAGAGAAGATGCTATCCCTGTTCCTTCTGCTTTTGCGCTGACCTTTTCTTTATCAGAAATTCCCCCAAGGACGGTGGCTTACTAAATGCTAATTAGATTTCCTCCACCTGCTCTGGGTTAGAGAGGGCTGAGATAATGCAGAGCCCTCCTCTGCTAACAAAGGCACTGGCATCCCTGGTATGCAGGGGCTGACCTCCAGTTCTTTGTAGTCAACAGTAATTAAAGGGCTCCTACCCAAGGTCCTGAGGAGGAGGAGAGAGATGGGACAGTAAGGAGAGTAAGATAACTGCCACTCTGCAGAGCAGAGCTGGGTGAAAACAGGGAAAGTCCCAGGAGGTAGAAATGGGATCTGGATGAGGCAAGGAAACCAAAGACTACTCAGCATCCCTTTCACTCCCCTAAAGAATGCCACTGTCATCCAGTTTGAGGGGATGAAACCTTGGATGCAGAAAGTCCTCCTTCAAAAATGACTCACAATGAAACATCTCCCTTTCTAATACACAGGTCCAAATTCCTCAGCCCAAATGACAAGTCCTCCTTAAGTCTATCCCTTTCCATACAGGCATCATAATTCAGTCAATGTTCAGCCACTCACAGTTCAGGTTGCCCTGAGCCACTGGATCAGTTGCAGTTTCCCTGGTTTTTTGTTTTTTGTTTTCGTTTTTTTTCTCATTGCTCTCAAAGCTGAGTTCAAGATCAAATGCGACAATGACACAAATGTTTTATAAACAATAAAGTGGTATTCAGCTTTAATACAACTCCTAGCACAATTTCAAATAAAATCAAACATTTACCGGGCTGGTAGAACAGTGCCTGTACTTAGTTGGCACACAAATATTAAAAATGCAAATATTAACTGGTAGGTACACGAGAAACAAACCGTCTAGGGTTTCAAGTGCTGTAGAAATCACAGTCTAGGGCACAAGATCTCTAGTATAATGTGATGAGTACTAAAATGGAGCCTGCAGAAAGTGAGGTGGAAGGGGTTAATTTGCCCTGCTACGTAAGAGGTTGTGATGGTGAACACAATATTATAGGGGGTGGAGTGGAGAAAATACAGCTGAAGCAGCAACTCAAGCCACATCCTGATCCTCCCCCCCACAGCAATATATTCATTAACATCTCCGTCTCACAGAATTCTTCTTCATGAGAAAGTCTGCCAATTACCCAAGGAATATTTAAGCATCTACTATTTGCAAGGCATTTTTTTTTAAAGTTTTATTTATTTATTTGAAAGGCAGAGAGTTCCAGAGAGGCAGAGAGAGAGAGAGAGAGAGAGAGAGACAAAAAGGTCTTCTATCTGCTGATTCACTCTCCAAATGGCCACAACAGCTAGAGCTGGGCCCATCAGAAGCCAGGAGCCAGGAGCTTCCTCCAGGTCCCCCATGTGGGTGCAGGGCCCAAGCACTTGGGCCATCCTCTACTGCTTTCCCAGGCCATAGCAGAGAGCTGGATTGATGATGGAGCAACTGGGACTCAAACTGGTACCCTTATGCGATGCCAGGCACCACAGGTGGTAGCTCCACTGTGCCACAGCACCTGACACTCTTTTATTTATTTATTTTTTAAAGACTTATTTATCTGAAAGGTCAAAGACAGAGAAACAGAACAAGCATACTTCCTTCTGGTGCTTCACTCCCCAAATGGCTGCAATAGCCAGTGGCTGAGCCAGGCCAAAGCCAGGAGCCAGAACTTCATCCTGGTCTCCCACATAGGTGGCATGGAGTTGGAAGAGAACCAGAGGAGGCAGGCTTGAACCAATTCTCTGATAAGTCACCTACAATACCCACCTCTGTGCAAAGCATTTTTAAGGAGATTCCTGAACCCTGTGAATTCACCATCTGGGAAGGAAATAAGTTATATATGATATCAGGTCACTAAGCAATATCTGTATCTCAAGGGTAAAGGAGAAAACATTTCCCATTTCTGCAAGAGCTCAGAACTGAAAAATTTGTTCCCATTTTCCCTCATTAATTTAGATCATGAGTCACAAAATCACTTTTCCCACCAAACAATATTCTTTAACCTACTATGTATACCAGAACACTTTCTAGTCATGAAGAAAAGAAACACAGACAAAACCTCACCTTCAAAGCGTATGTGTTTCTGAGGTGTAAAGTACCAAGCTGGCATATACATGAGTGAGTGCACGTGAGTGTGCACATGTCTGTGTTTAATGTAGCAAACTGGTAAAACCACATTCTGCCTATAGTGGACAGCTACCACCTAGTTTCAGTGAACTGCTTTTAAGCAGAAATTTGGGTGGCAAAAATAGCATTTAAAGTATTAAAGTGATCATATAAATAGGATTAAGTGTCTGGTAATAATAAAAGAATTAAAAAGGAGTGGATGCTCCAACATGGGAAGCACTCCATACAGCAGACTCATAGAATGACAATCACTTTAAGTAGCACTCTGACCTCAGAATCAGCCCTTATGGCATTCTGGTCTGGCTGAAAAGCCCACAAGAGCATTTCAGGCATGGAAAACCAAGATACTGTGGCAAAAAATGTTCTACATGAAGGACCTCTGTGGGTGAGGCCTCAGTAGAAAGAAGTGGTAATCAAAGAAGGATGCATTTTTTGAAGGGAGAACTTCCACTTTGCTTATGGTCTTTTCTAAATATTAATGGAGTCTGTCAACAATAATTGCTTGATGGGGCTGGTGCTGTGGTTCAGTGGGTTAAAGCTCTCTCCTGAAGCGCTGGCATCCCATATGGGTGCTGGTTCGAGACCTGGCTACTCCTCTTCCGATCCAGCTATGCTATGGCCTGGGATAGCAGTGGAAGATGGCCCAACTCCTTGGGCCCCTGCACCCATGTGGGGAGACCCAGAAGAAGCTCCTGGCTCCTGGCTTTGGATGGGTGCAGCTCCGGCCGTTGTGGCCATCTGGGGAGTGAACCAGTGAATGGAAGACATGAAAGACCTCTCTCTCTGTAACTCTTTCAAATAAGTAAATCTTAACAAAAAATGCTTGAAAAACAAAACAAATGCAACTGACCTATCTATGTGAATGTGGAACTACCACCCATGGCTTATTTTATCTCACAGGGTTTTGGTGCACACTGACACATAAGCATTCAAATATTATCTATTATTGTGCTGTTAAGTGAAAAATAACAAGGTGCAAGACAGGGTACACAGCATAAGGTTCTGAGGTGAGAAAGACATTTTTTATTTCATAGAATACTCCCAGGTTCCCTAGAAGACAGAGCCTAGGGCAAAGCTTATCTGATTTATTTGGTGTTATAATCTCAGAGGTGAGAGGAAAAAGATTGGTGAGGCAGGGTAGGAGGGAAAGCAAACACAAGGCTATGCATTAACAAACTGGCTACCGCTGAAGAGGGAAATTCAGACAATCGTTAATCACTCAATGTTTCAGGATAGGCAGTATGGAGCAACTGTACTGCCTAATAGTGTGTGGAAGGGATATGAGGGGAGGAGACAGGCAGACAGGAAGCCATTTCTGTTGACCTCTTCCCTTCTCCAGCCTCTAATTGCACTGGTCAGAGGTATTAATTGCCCTTATAGTCACCACCCCCATTTTCAGGATATGTTACTCATCCTCTAAGGACAGTTACTGGAGAAGAACACACCTTGTATTTCAATCTGGAAGTGCTGGCAGCAGCCAGGGTCTGGTCAGATGGGGTTTGGGTATCTGAGCTGCTGGAGGTTCTTTACATGGTGTGTCTAACAGAGACCATACTAGAGCCCAGCACTCACACAGAGGGGAGATGGGACAGGTAGTTATGCCGGAGAGTATGGCAAAAGCAGTCACAGCTGAAGACTCATTACTGAGCTAGTGGACTAGGGTCTGTAGTGCAGGCAGACCCAAGGGAATCTGGGAAGAAACACTAGTTCAGTCCCATACAATACATATACTTGTTATTGGAATGGAAATTTACCACTATGTATATATTATTTTTAAAAACTTGTATTTTGTCTATACTCAGTAGTCTAATGAAAAGTATAGGGCAGGGAGTTGGATTCAGACGGTTCTGAGTTTGAGAATCCTATTCACCTGTTACCTGTTACGAAAGACTGGGTAGGCTGCTCATCCATATAATCAGGATACTACTATATGGTTATTGTAAAGATCAATGAGCTAAGGTGGCTGAAAGAGATGCTAGGCTCGGGACCAGCACTGTGGCACAGCAAGTAAGGCTGGCACCTGCAATGCCAGCATCCCATTCGGGTGCCAGTTCAAGTCCCAGCTCCTCCACTTCCAATCCAGCTCCCTGCTAATGCACCTGGAAAAGCAGCAGAGGATGGCACATGTGCTTGAGCCCCTGCACCCACGTGGGAGACTTGGAAGACACTCCTGGCAACAACCCAGTCCTAGCTGTTGCAGCCATCTGTGGAGTGAACCAGTAGATGGAAGATCTCTCTCTCTCTCTCTCTCTCTCTCTCACTCTCTCTCTCTCTCTTTCAAATAAATAAATAAATCTTAAAAAAAAAAAAGAAAGAAAAGAGAGATGTTAGACTCTGATCCTCTTCTCCTTCAACCCCTCCTCTGGGATCCTCCAGGGTGACCTCAGATCACGCTGCTACATCATTCTGCCCAGCATTACTTATGTTTCTGAACACTCACTACACTGGGAGCTCCACGAGGAGGGGATTATTATTTGATTCTTTGGTGTCTGCCTTTTGGTGCCTAAAACAGCTTATGTGCATAGCTGGGGCTGAACATATGTTTGCTGAAGGAATCAAGAACTTCAAATGTACTAATTCTTAAGGGAGACAATTTCTCATGTGACCATTAGTAAAGTCACTTCAAGGATTCATGTGACTTCCCAAGAATAGCCTGATAGCTGTTCTGGCCAGAAAGGTAGAGGGGGAAAAAATCACCAAAGGTTTTGCAGTTAGATGTGTATTCCACTTCCAGTTCCATAGCTTGTAACAAGGGTGACAACTGGGCAAGCAATTTTATGTAAAGCCTGTAAGACTTTGGTTCCTTTTAACACAAAATAGGGATCATACTCTATTTTATGGGGCTATTTTAAGGAATGAAACGAAACAAGTTCAACTATGACTGGCATGGTGTTTATCCATGTTGCAGGGCACTCCTATCCAGTACTATGCCCTTATCCTGACAAAGGCTGACCAACGCGGGATGAGCAGAACAGAGATTTCTATAAGTAGCAAGTCTCTGCTCCATCCCCGCTGCTCTTATCCAGTACACTTCAAGTGCATGTCAGCTCTGTGCCAGGCTTTGTTCAGAACACCAGCTCTATAACTTCACTTCGCACTTGCACACTGGCCTCTCTCAGCTCCCACCCTCCATTTTCCACCTGCCAGGGATACCTGTGAGAAGTGCTGAGAGCTGAAGAGTTTCCATGACCCCTGGAACAGATGTGGACTCCAGCCACAACAAAGGCAGTCAGGAAGGAAGACAGTCAGGCCTCAGTGGATGGTAGGGCAAAAAATGCGTGTTGCAAATAAATCTGATTAGCCCCATAAGGTTAAACAGTGGATATGATTTGTGCTGTTCCTAGGCCCATGGTTCTCATTGAAATAAAAAGCTTTTAGGAAAAATTTCTTTTTTTTTCTCAAGATTTATTTATTTGAAAGCATATAAGAGACAGAGCGAAAAAGATATGTGTGTGTATATATATGTGTGTACACACACACACACACACACACACGGGAGAGGGGAAGGAGGTGAGGGAGAGGGAGAGGGAGAGAATCTTCTATTTGCTGGTTCGAATGGCCGCAAAAGATGTGACTGAGCCAGGCTGAAGCCAGAGGCCAGGAACTTCATCCTGGCCTCCCATACAAATGGTAGGAGCCCAGGTACTTGGGCTGTCTTGTGCTGCCTTCCCAAGCACATTAGCAAAGAGCTGGATCAGAAGTGGAGCAGCCGGGACTCAAACCAGCAGTCTTATATAGGATGCTGGCACGACAAGCAGTGGCTTAACCTGCTGCACCACAATGCCAACCTCTTAGGAAAAAAAATTTTTTTTTGACAGGCAGAGTTAGACAGTGAGAAAGAGACAGAGAGAGAGGTCTTCCTTCCGTTGATTCACTTCCCAAATGGCCGCCATGGCCGACGCGCTGCACCAATCCGAAGCCAGGAGCCAGGTGCTTCCTCCTTGTCTCCCATGTGGGTGAGGGACCCAAGCACCTGGGCCATCCTCCACTGCCCTCCTGGGCCACAGCAGATAGCTGGACTGGAAGAGGAGCAACCAGGACAGAATCTGGCACCCTGACCGGGACTAGAACTCAGGGTGCCCGCGCGACAGGCAGAGGATTAGCCTAGTGAGCTGCGGCGCCGGCCCAGGAAAAATTTTAAGCAGAATTTAAGAGTTTCTGATTTGTCAGACACATGCCTCAAGAGAAAAACTACTAAACAAGTAAAGAGGGGCTGGTGCTGTGGTATAGCGGGTTAAGCCGCCACCTGCGACACCAGCATCCCATGTGGGCACCACTTTGAATACCAGCTGCCCCACTTCCAAACCAGCTCCCTGCTAATGTGCCTGGGAAAAACAGCGAAGAATGGCTCAGGTGCTTGGGCCCATGCCATCACATGGGAGATCTGGAAGAAGCTTCTTCTGGCTCCTGTCTTTGGCCTGGCCCAGCCTAGTCATTGTGGCCATCTGGAGAATGAACCAGAGGATGGAAGATCTCTTTCTCTCCCATGGAGTCCCAGCTGCTCTACTTCTGATTTAGCTCCCTGCTGTGGTCTGGGAAAGCAGAAGATGCCCAAGAGCTTGGGCCCTTGCACCCATGTGGCAGACTCAGAAGAAGCTCTTGGCTTCAGATTGGCTCAGCTTCAGCCATTGTGACCATTTCAGGAGTGAGCCAGCGGATGGAAGACCTCTCTGTCTCTCCCTTTCACCATCTATAACTCTACCTCTCAAATAAATAAACAAAATTTAAAAAAAAAAAAAAAGAGGGGCAGCTGGGACTCGAACCAGCATCCATATGGGATGCCAGTGCCACAACCCTGGCTCCAGGAGACTTTTTTTTAATGATTAAATGTTTTACTTAAAAGAGTGATTATCACACAATTTGAAAAAGCTCAGCTGTATGTATGTACATTTCAAATGTAAGCAACAAGCAAAGTAGAGAGAAGTAAAGTTTCTTCACTGTGACTTAAATCATCAGCATTTAACTGTGCGGCCTCCAAGATGTTCATTTGCGCTCTCCACTATGACTCGGTTTTCGAACCATGGTGTTCCCAGTATTCGCAGTTCCTGGGCACTCTGAGTTCTAGGCCTCTCCAGGCGGAAGGTGGCGCCCCCACCAACACTGCTCACCTCTGTTGAGCAGACACCTGAAGATTATACCTACTTCCTATCCTCGGGCACATTTCACTAATCAGGATCTGGCTTGCCCAGGAGCCTTCTACATTTAAAAGCATTCCAGGGTGCTGGCACTGTGGCACAGCTGATAAAGCCTCTGCCTGCAGTGCCAGCATCCCATATGGGCTGCTTCCAATCCACATCTCTGCTATGGCCTGGGAAGGCAGTAAAAGGTGACCCAAGTCCTTGGGTTCCTGCACCCACATGGGAGTACCAGAAGAAGATCCTGGCTTCAGACTGGCACAGCTCCAGCCCTCGTGACCATGTGGGGAGTGAACTAGAGGATGGAAGACCTCTCTCTCTCTCTCTCTCTCTGCCTCTGCCTCTCTGTAACTCTGCTTTTCAAATAAATAAATAAATCTTTAAAAAGTAATAGAAGAATTCCAGTTCCAAATTACCTTCCAGGAGACCCATTTTTGACAAGGATTGTATAATTAAGAGGGTTTGATTAAACCAATACCATATTATAGCACATTATAAACAAATCAACTTGAGTCACACATTCCAACAAGTGACTTTAAAAAGTCAAGTTGATCCCAATTTAGCTTTGTAATCTAAAAATATCACTTCCTCAATAAATATTTTCCATACAGTTGACCACTGTATGGTCTCTCCAATCTCATGACCTTGTCATCAATCCTCAAAGAAAAACAAAAACTTAAAAGCCAGGGCCTATGGTACATCATGTACAATAAACAATCTTGTAGTTGTCACAGGGTTGGTTTGTGTGTGTCATTTCTAAACTCATTATAAAATTTAGCCTGTGCAGGACCTTACTGTCCCAGACTAACCTGATATCTTAAGTTCTGGTCCTAGTAAGCCAAGTTGTTATACTTCACCCATTTCTTAACAGAGAAAATGATTCACCCAAATATACACTGAATATTTATTATGCCCTGGCTATTATGCTAAATGCTAAAAATACAAAGATGAGTAAGAATATATCTATCCTCAAAGTCTGATATTTTATTGTGATTAGAGAAAAATCATAGGCAACAATAAAATGATGGGTCATCAAAAAGTTCATAGGATATAAATAATATGAAAAAACTTTACAGGGATTCAAAATTTTTTAGATTAAAATAAACTTTACTTTCTCCATTTTTCCATGAGCTTCCTGAGGTACTACATAAATAATGTTATAAGTGCTTTGATGGAAGGATATACACATTTCTACAGATGTATAAGGATGAGACCCATTACTCTCTAGATCACATGGATGGACACACAAGAGAACTAAGAACAAGAAAGAACAAGCTAGTATAACCAAGCCCCATCTCTAGGTACCTTTGATGTAGATTTTATCAGATTCCACCATCTCTTAATTTCAGTTCCTCTGTAAAGATCAACTCATTGGAGTAAAAGACCCTGAATTAAACCAGACAGACTGGAGCCCACCTCTGGCATTCCACAGGAACGTGCTGGCCCCTATTACTGACCACTTCAATGAAGGTCACATGCACTGTGGACCAACTAGAGGCCCGCACATGAGCTGATCATGCACTGTTCATCCTCAGCATTCAACTGTAGGATTCACTGCTTTTACTGCTTCAGGGAGTCTCAGAATTAAGTGATGGCTGCCTGGCTCCTTGCTCTGCACACTGCAATAAATACCTTCCTTTCCCACCACTTTCCAATGTCACTAATTAGCTTACTATGTGCTGAGTGAATGGACCTAGTTTTGAGTGTTCTACAGCAACTGCTCCAACTAGTTCTGAGGTAATTCTACAGTACATAGGGTTTATTAATTCTAAACATGAACAAGGAGGAGGAAACAAATGTCAAAATGCATTTGGTAAGCTTCATCTTCAAATAAAGAACGACATCAGGTCTACACAAATGTTTTAACTGTAGCATGTAATGAAAATGTTATTTATTTAAGATTTATTTATTTGAGAGGGAGAGTTACAGAAAGAGAGGGGGAAAGACATAGAGAGATCTTCCATCTGCTGATTCACTCTCCAAATAGCTGCAACAGCCAGAGCAGGGCAGATCCAACACCAGGAGCCAGGAGCTTCTTCCTGTCTCCCCCATAGGTGCAGGGGCCCAAGCACTTGGGCCATCTTCCACTGCCTTTCCAGGCCTTTAGCAGAGAGCTGGATCACAAGAGGAACAGCCAGCACATGAACTGGTACCTATATGGGGTGCCAGCGCCACAGGCAGAGGCTTAACCTACTACGCCACATCGCTGGCCGCCAACATTCTATTTTATATGTGGGACTACTTGCAACAAAGAGAAGACTACAAACTGCATACTTTACAATGTTTGGGTTTCTGAACTGAACTACTACCACTATAAAATATTCTCAGTCCATCTTATGAGTTCTCTTCAACCAAAGGCAAGTCACTTTCATTTTGAAGTTGTTTTTGGTTCAAATACAACTTGAAAAACCCAAGACTCTGCTTCTGATATAAAATCTTTTCAGTTGCAAAGACATGGGGAAATATTTGTTCTAAAATGTTTAACATGAAAAATTTTTAATAGTATAGCAAAAATATGATAAAATTGCAAAGTCTAATAATACATAAACAGATCAGCAATTAACGAAGAGTTTAATATCTAGAGGGAGAGTTCCCAATATGCTGATACACAGGCAAATCTTGAGATTTATTAATTATAAATGAGGTTCAAATCCAATTCTAGAATCAGGTACTAAACTGAACTGAGCTAGAGAGAATCCAGAGGCGGGCCATCTTGAACCTTGTCATGCAGGCATTTGGTCAGGCGGTCCAGATGGTGGATGAGATGCTCACATTCCATACCAGAGTACCTGGGTACAATGTGCAGCCCAAGTGATTGGGTTCCTGCCACCTATGTGGAACTGAGTTCCTGGACTCTAGGCTTTGGTTGTAGCCTAGGATGTGAAGAGTGAACCGGAGGAAGGGAGTTCTCTCTGTCAGGATCACTGTCTTGTGTCTTTTTCTCTCAAAGGGGGGAAAAAAAAAAGAAAGAAAGAAAGAAAAGATCAAGCAAAAATAACTTGCCATGCTTACATTGTCAGTGACACATTCTTCCAGCTACCTCTGTGACTCATTGATGGGTGCATCACACAGAAAGCTCTTCAGATTCTCCTTGAGGGCCTTGTAACCCTGAAATTCTGCCATGTTGTCCTAGCAACAAGGAAACTATAGTATATTCCATTTCATAAAGAAGCTACACACACAGACTCTCCATGGGCTTCTGGTCCCTGCACATAAACGCAAACCCTCCTCTGCCTGTATCTTCCTCCAGCCAAATCACCCTGTATACCTTGGAGACAGTAACTGTACACTCCAGATCCATCTGTTTCCCACAGTTGGATGGAGGCAAGTTTATTTAAACTCTTGTATTTAAAAGATGAATATGCAGGCACAGTAAGGGGAAATGTGAGGAAAATGTTAATCATATGTGTGTCAATAGAACCAGATAGGCAAGAATTTTTTTCCCTTTAGAAATGTACTCCCTAGATTGTAAGTAGTTTATTTCTGCCTCAGATATAGTAGGGTAGGTTTGCTCTTTAGAGAGCTAAGTAAATACATCTCAGATGTGACTCCAAGTGGCAACATGAAGATTCCTTAAGCATAAAGCCTGCGACAGGTATTATTGTATAATTACGCTGCTGTTTTGGATACCACATCTCACATCTGAGTATCCAGGATAGAGTACCAGATATTCTGCTTCTGATCCAGCTTCCTGCTAATACATCCTGGGAAGGCAGAGAATGACAGCTCAAATACTTGGGTCCCTGCCCTCATCTGGGAGACTCAGATGGAGTTCCAGGTTCCTGACTTTGGGCTGGCCCCAGCCCTGCCCCAGCTGCTGCAGGCGTAGGGGAGTGAGCCAGCAGATAGATCTCTTCCCCCCTTTCTCTCCCTATCCCTTGTCACTTTGCCTTTCAAATAAATAAGTAAATAAACCTTTTAAAAAAAAGCATCAAGTCTGCCTGTTTTGGCATTATAATACCAGAAGAGCCCATTGGGTCAGTGCTGTGGCACAGTGGGTAAAGCTGCTGCCTGTGAAGACACATCCCATATGGGTACAAGTTTGAGTCCTGGCTGCTCCACCGCCAATCCAGCTCTCTGCTATGGCCTGGGAAAGCAGTGGAAGATGGCCCAAGTCCTTGGGCCCCTGAACCTGCATGGGAGACCTGGAAGAAGCTCCTGGCTCCTGGCTTTGGATCAGCCCAGCTCCAGACACTGCACCCATCTGGGGAGTGAACCAGTGGATTGAAGATCAGTTGAGATCAATATCAATATTGATCTTGATCTCTCCCTGCCTCTGTCTAGCCCACTTGGGGCCTCATTCCTTTGAAATCATAGCCTCTATTCTTATATCAATGGTTCTACTCCCAACCCGTGTGTATTGGTGGTCATCTCCCCACTTAACATTGTATGATTATTCAGAATTTTTTCTACAAAGAAACCCTCTACCTGCAAGAGACAAGTGGCCTTTGTCCTGGTTTTAGTTGGGATCAGCTTCGTAGCCTCCCTTTCCTCAGTAGTGATCTCAGGAACAGCTTTGGGTCACAACATTATCTTGACCAACTGACTCCAAAAACAACTCCAACAGTTACAAGAGGAGGTCACTAGGTCCACAGAGACCTCAGCTGATGCCAGCTAAGGTCTCCAAAGCCAAATCACCTCATTAACAGGCATGGTACTACAGAACAGATGAACTTCAGACCTTATAACAGGTAAAACAAAAAGGGAGGGGGGGAACTTGTGTTTTTCTGGGAGAACAATGTAGCTATTATGTTCATCAATGGGGCCAGGTAGAGTAAAATGTTAAAACACTCCAACAAATTGCCACATCTATTAAACAATCTGCCCTAGGGTCCAAAAACACCTCCTCTCTCCCTCCCTATGGAGCCCTCTCATCACTTGGTTAATGCTGCTCCTAGGACCACCAGCTGCTATTCTCACCCTGGCTTTTATACTACCTTGTCTGTTTCAGTGTTTACAGGAGGTGATAATGGAACCAACCAGAGCCTTCACCAAACAACCAGGTGGTCAACCAAATGCTACTACAGGGATATACTCAGCTCCCCACCCAGGAGATTAGGGATTGAGATGTCCCCCACACCAGCAGAGTGACTCGTCACCACATGTCAGCGGGAATTAGCTCTGGAAGTTAGATCATTGCTTCTCCAACCCTCCTGGGCTCTTGGAGCTGATGTAATCCCATACAACACTTGCTTTATTAAAAACGAAAGTGGGCAATGTTAATGAAATGGTGTCGGCTTACCTGAGGCGCCATCTTAAGCCTCGGAGCACCATTTTAGGCTCTGGCCCAGCCACCATCTTGTACAATAAGCTTCAATCCTAAGCCCAGCCTGGCTTACTAGTAAGCCAGGGGACCAAACAGTCCAACCACAAGCATCAACTCCACCCCTACCCTAATGGGATTCACTGCTCCCACTTCCCTACCCCTGCAAGGCTGTAACAGGACCTGCTTTCCCACACACCCTCTCTCTCTCTCGACCCCTCTCTCCAGCCTGTCGGGTTCCCCCCTCCCCTAGATAATAAACTTTTTCTTTAACTCCTGTGTTTGGTATGTTTTGTGGTGGTCTTTCACCATCTGTTCGTTTACTCTCCAGACACCTGTAACATCCAGGGTTGGGCCAGGCAGAAGCCAGCAGCCAAAAACTCCATCTGGGTCTCCCACATGGGTGGAAGGGACCCAGGGACTTGAGCCCTCATCCACTGCCTTCCCGGGTGCATTAGCAGGAAGTTGTATTGGAAATGGAGTAACTGGGACTGGAACTGGCATTCCAACATGGGATGTGGGCATCTCAAATGGCAGCTTGACACACTGTGTCACAACACCCACACCATTAGCCTTATTTTAAGATGAATAAATTGAGACACAGAATATACTATCGAGTTACTAAGTAGTGGGATTTAGTTACAGACCACCCAATTTTTGCTACAACTTTTTCATTTTAAGTTTTATGTCAACCACAGTATTTGTTTAAAAGGTGGGAAACACATCTTTTGCCACTGTGGGATGAGACAAGTCTAATCATGTAAGTGTGGAAAACCTAGGTTTCAAATTCTAATCCAGGCTTGTGATGGGGGAGACAGTGGGAAGAGTCTTAGCTTGGGCTGCTGTAACAACTTACTATAGACAGAGCGCCTTGAAAAACAGACATTTATTTCTCACCATTTAGGACTCTGAGGACTCCAGGGTTAAGGAGCTAGTGAGGGCCCTTTTCCTGGTTTATAGATGGCTGCCTTCTTGCTATGTCCTCACACAGCAGAGAGCGTGACTATCTTTCTATAAGGATGCTAACCCTATCATGAGGACTCCATCCTTCACAACCTAATTATCTCCCAAAGGTCTCATCTCCAAACATGATCACACTGGGGATTAGTGTTTTAACAAGTGAATTCTGGGGAACACACTCATTCCATACCAGGGAATAAGTGGGACTGGCACATTCACCAGTTAAGTTTATCTCACTTTACTTTGAGTAACAGTGGTGCAGCCAAAAAGCACGGTAAGCTTTGGGGACAAGGGGATTCAGCTTCAGCTCCTGGTTCTATCCTGTATACGTGGACATTCCAAAATGTTGTGGAAAGGGGTGGGTGTATGGCCTAGTGGTTAAGACACTCATGCTCCATAGTGGAGTATTGAGGTTCAATTCCTACCTCCTGCCAGTGCAAACTTTGAGAGACTGCTGTTGAAGACTCAAGCGATTGAGCCATGCACATGGGAGACCTGGGTTGAGTTCCCAGATCCTGGCTTTGGCCCTGGCTGATGCAAACCACTGCCAGTATTTGGAGAATAAACCAGGGGATGGGAGCTTTTGTCTCTCTTCCTTAAAAAAAAAAGAAAAGAAAAAAGAAAAAACAAAGAAAAAAGAAAGAAAGAAAGAAAAAGAGGAAAGCAAAGAAAAAGTTCATGGAAAATAGAATTAAGTTTATTTTGATGCAAAAATATGAAATCTATAATTTTATAATATTAATTTTTAATGGTAAACATTTTCTATAAATTTTTTGAAGACTTCTTGTATGTTTTATGGCTTTAGGCTAGTATTTTAGCTTGAGCTTTTTTGGGCAGAAATGAGAGTATCTACCTCATAGTATTGTAATAAAGAGCAAATGAGATGAAATAGGCTGGGGGCCGGCTCCGTGGCACATTAGGTTAATCCTCTGCCTGTGGCGCTGGCATCCCATGTGAGCACTGGTTCTAGTCCTGGTTGCCCCTCTTCCAATCCAGCTCTCTGCCATGGCCTGAGAAAGTAGTGGAAGATGGCCCAAGTGCTTGGGCGCCCTGCAGCCACATGGGAGACCGGGAAGATATACCTGGCTCTTGGCTTCAGATCAGCACAGCTCCAGCTGTTGTGGCCATTTGGGAAGTGAACCAATGGAAGGAAGACCTTGCTGTCTGTCTCTCCCTCTCACTGTCTGTAACTCTACCTCTCAAATAAATAAGATCTTAAAAAAAAAAAAAAAAACAGGCTTATATGTGCAAAATTTAGTTACTACATGTTAAGTACACACTAAAATTTATACTTTACTCTGCCTGCTACTTTCCTTTTTTCTCTTTCCCCTCAGTCTATCCATTAGAGAGATAAGGATAATTAATCCATTTAGGATGAAAACTAAAACGAATACTGAGTAACCATGGACACCATATCACCATTCAGAACCATTTCCTTCTCGCTTGGGGGAAATTGGTCTTCATGCAATGCAAGCATGATTCAGGGTGAGGCTACCACTCATAGTTCTCCACACAACCTTTGGGAGTGTCAGGTGGACCACAGGTGGTCCTGTCTGGCCTCCTAGAGTTCTCTAATTCCTTGGCCACAGCAATTAATCCAGGGGGGTGAAAGTATGACCCAAACTGTCAGTTTCCTTCCCCAAGATTTTTTAATTTGGAATTCTAAGAGTAAGGACCCTGCCCTTGTCTTTGGGTCACACAGACAGGAGGAGTAGGGCAGCTGGTGACCTTCCTTCCTATCACTGAGAGAAAGCTTGTCTGAAAGAGAAAAGAAAGCCAACCACACACAAGCAGTATGACAGTCCTGAGGTCACTGATATGATTGTGCTCCCAAGGTCACCGGAGTTGCTTAAAGTTTCTCAGCTTCCTTAGTATCATTCTAATACATTTTCATTCTTTGCTCAAGTTTGTCTGAATTAGTTTTTCTCATTAGTCCTAAAGTCCTTAAAACGCGAGTGCATAGTATGCCAGACTTTCTGTTAAGATGCCATCTGATCCTCACATTCACCCTGACAGGAAGGCAGTGGTTCTCTGTTCCCCTTGGCCTAAACTGTGTATCTCTTACACTGTGAACCTATTTCCCTAGAGTCAGAATACAGGACTGATGGTCACCTTTTTTTTTTTTTTTTTTTTAAGATGTATTTTATCTATTTGAAAGGCAGAGTTACAGAGAGGCAGAGGCAGAGAAAGAGAGAGGTCTTCTATCCACTGGTTCACTCCCCAAATGCCACAATAGCTGGAGCTGGGCTGAATTGAAACCAGAAGCTTCAGTATTATAGATACATCCAATCTGGGTGCAGGAGGCCCAAGGACTTGGGCCACCTTATACTGCTTTACCAGGCCATAGCAGAGAGCTGGATCAGAAGTGGGGCAGCTGGGACTCGAACCAGGTCCCACACGGGATGCCAGCACTGCAGGCTTTACCTGCTACACCAACAGTGCCAGCCCTAACAGTCACTTTAAACATTTTTCATTTGCATACTTCCAATTTTATTCAAAAAGCAGAGAGAGATAGATTGATCTTCCATCCAAGATCACTGGTGCATTCTGCAAACACGTGCAACATATGCAACAGCTAGCACTGGGCAAGGCAGGAGCTAGGAGTCCAGGACTCAATCTGGCATCTTCCATGCACAGACCCAGGCACTTGAACCATTACTCATGCATCCCAGAGTGTGTGCATTAGCAGGAAGCTAGAACTAGAAGCAGAGTCTGGATTTTGACAGCCATTTCTTTTATTAACCAAATCATGGCTGAATACAAGCCTCACAACCCACACATGCCACACCAACTAGAATATACTCAGTCTGTACCTGCACAGGTCGCATGCCCAACCCAAAATAAGCATGGTGACCAAGGGCTGGAACATGTTTCCTGGACAAACATGAAAAACACAGGAGATGGAGGCGCAAAATTCTTGTCTGTAGAATTCACTAACATCAACCATTCAGCTGTCTGAACAGAAATTACGATGCTGCGAGGAAGAAACAAGGGGGAGGCGGAGTCCAGCAAAGCAATCAGCAAGTGTCCACTACTTACTCACAAGGAAAACTGGAATGCACAAATCCTGCCTGGATTTAGGAAGCTTCTCTCCAACAACTAATTCCCTTCACGGTACTTCCTGGTGTACTCTCACACTTCTTCAGTCTAATTTAAGACTGAAATCTGTGCAGCCAGTTTAGACTGTTCTCCACAGGGAAGCTAGCTAGCTTATCAATGACGCTCTGAACACTCATCCTGAGAACCAAATTAAAATGCTGATTTGGCAAGATTATTAAGAGATCTCAAAGGCATTTTCTGCAAGCTGCAACACTAAAGACCTGATTAAAAGCAGGTCCCCTGAGACCCAATTAAGATGCCCTTGACTGTCTCCTTGCCTTGGCTTTCTCCTCAAAAAGAATAAGCTCAAAGTTACAGGAAAAAAATAAAGGTAAGGCTTTTCTTTTCTTTTCTTTTCTTTTTTTTAAAGATTATTTATTTGAAAGTCAGAGTTACACAGAGAAAGAAGGTGAGACAGAGTCAGAAATCTTCCATCTGCTGGTTCACTTCCCAAATGGCCACAATGTCCAGGGCTGGGCCAGACAGAAGCAAGGAGCCAGGAGCTTCTTCCAGGTCTCCCATATGGGTGCAGGGGGCCAAGGACTTGGGCCATCCTCCACTGCTTCCCCAGGAGCATTAGCAGAGAGATGGATCAGAAGTGGAGTGCCTGGGATTTGAACCAGCACCTGTATAGGATGCCGGTGTGCTGTGGCTTAACCCATTGCACCACAGTGCAGGCCCCAGTGGTAAGGCTTTTCTTGAAGAAAGGTTTTTATCATCCAAGTCCAGCAAAACAGATTTTCCACAGGTTGAACTAATAACAGTAACCAAATGGGTTTTAAACAGAAATTTCTATTATACTGCAATGAAAAAGATGGTATTGTTTTCTAGTTCTCAACTGGAATTGAGGAGACCTGGCTTCAAGATCCTAATATTCAAACTCACTTAGTGACCTTGAGGAAAAAGAAATGGGTTTTTGTTCAGCTTTTCTTATTTACATCTCATCAAGACTGCCATCTAGAACAAGATCAACCTTTCTCTAAGCCTCATTTCTTGACAAAAAAATATGGATGCATATGAAATACATGGAATTTGTTCTCCTTATAAATTTTTTAAAACAAAGGATGCCAAAATCTCCCTCATTATATTGATACATTCCTTGAATGAAGATAGTTTTCAGCTATAAACATTCCTATACACCTTTTTCTTAAAAAAAAAAAAAATCTAATGTATGCTTTGACAAAACGCATATAACATTAACTGTTCAGATGTGTGGGTTTAGAGAAGTATGTAGACCCATGAAACCACTACTCAGAACAAGACACTGAACGTTTTCATCACCCCTTCAAAGTTATCTCCTGCTGCTCTACCAAAAAAAGCTTCCTCCCTGCCCTGCAGTAATTTCATGATTAGTCTCACAAGGATTCGTTTCCCTGTTTTTAGAATTCACTTAAATGAAATCATACAATATGCACTTGTTGTGTCTAGTGTCTTTCCTTCAGCACAAGGATTTTACAGTTACTTCCAGTCCATGCCGTCTTGTGAATCACCGCTGCTGTTGCTGAGTACCATTCCATAACTGGCACATGCCATAATCTGTCCACTCCCTGACAGACATTTGGTTGTTGGGCCAATGAGAGTAGTAGTTGGTAACAGTCTTGTATTAACCTCTTTGTGAACATATGCTTTGGTGTCTTAGTACACAACTAGGAACAGAATTATCAAGCCATCGGAGAGGTCTAAGCTTAACTTTTGTAAGAAGCCTCCAAACAGCCTCCCAAAATGTTCTATTTTACATTCTCACCAGCAATGAATGAGTTCCAGTCATCCGCATCCTTATCAATCCTTGTTGCTGCTGTCAGATTTTGTTTCAGCCATTCTACTTGGTGTGTAAGTGGGTATAAACCATATTGGATTGGGATGTTGAGTTTCATTTTTTCCCAATAGAGTTACGGAGTTGCTTAAGACATTTGTTGAAATACCTCAATGTTGCTGTTTCTTTTACTGACTTTTGTTAGCACTGTTCAAAATCAATTGATACACTGGATTAATGATTGCCTTCTTTGTCTATTTAAAAATATATTTAAAATTTTTATTTTTATTTCATTTGAAAGGTAGAGAGAGACAGAAACAGAAACAGAGGGACAGAGAGATAACTTCCATTCATTAATTCATTCCCTAAATGCCCACAACAAGTAGGGCTGGGCCAGGTCACAGTCAGAAGCCCAGAACCTACTTCTGGTCTTCTATGTGCGTAGCAGGGACTCAACTACCTAAGCCATCAGGGCTGCCTCTCACGGTGCACATTACCAAGAAGTTGGATCAGAAGCTAAGCTGGGACTTGAACTAGGCTCTCAGATAATGGTGACTAGGGGCCAGCACTGTGGTGTAGCAGGTAAAGCCACTGCCTGTAGTGCTGGCATCCCATATGGGTGCTGGTTCGAGTCCCTGCTGCTCTACTCCTGATCTAGCTCTCTGCTATGGCCTGGGAAAGCAGTAGAGATGGGCCAAGTCCTTGGACCCCTGCACCAAAGTGGGAGACCTGGAAGAAGCTTTTGGCTCCTGGCCTCGGAAGGTGCAGCTTTAGCCATTGCAGCCAACTGGGGCGTGAGCCAGCATGGAAAACCTCTCTGTCTGTCTCTCTGCCTCTCCTTCTCTCTGTGTAACTCTTTCAAATAAGTAAATATTAAAAAAAAAAAAAAATGGTGACTTAACCTCTGTGGCAAAAGCCCACGCTACAATGTTCTTTAGACTCAGAGCCCTTGTCCTATCACTGCCTTCTTACTGAAGTTCTGGTTCTAGCAACTGCATGATTCCCTTCCCTGTCTTTTTTCATTTTTCACTCAGTTTTTTAGTTAAAACTTCTCTACCTTAAACTGCATCTTTTTTAAAAACAGTTATTTGTTTATTTGAAAGAGTTACTGAGGAAAGGCAGAAAATTAGGCAAAGGTACAGACAGAGAGAAAGTGATCATTCTTCCATTCACTGGTTCACATCCCAAATGGTCGCAACCTTCAGGGTTGGGCCAGGCTGGAGCCAGGAGCCAGGAACTCCATCCAGGACTCTCATTTGGGTGCAAGGGCCCAAGGATCTGGGCCATATTCCTCTGCTTTCCCAGGTACATTAGCAGGGGGCTGGACTGGAAGTGGAGCAGCCAGGACTCAAACCAGCACCCACATGGGATGCCATTGTTGCCAGTGGCGCCTCTACCCACCATGCCACAACACCAGCCCCTTAAATTGTTTCTTATACATGCACATATCCTACCCTTCTGTGTGTTTTTTTTTTAATTAGTATTTATTTGAAAGGCAGAATGACAGGTTTTTTTAAGATTTAATTATTTATTTGAAAGACAAAATGACAGAGAGGTAGGTAGAGATGAAAAGAGAGAATTCTCCATCTACTGGTTCACATGGTCACAACAACTAAGGCTGATCTGTGCCAAAACTATGAGCCTAGAACTCCATCTGGGTCTCTGGTGAGGTTGGCAAGGACCCAAGTACTTAGGTTGTTGTCCTCTGCTTTCCAAGGCACAATAGCATGGAGCTGGATGGGAAGTGGATGAGTAGTGGAGAGGAGCTATGCTCCTATAACAGTTGCAAGCACTGCAGGTGGGTGGCTTAACCGGATACACCACAAAGCGGGCCACAGTGGGGGGAGGGAGAGAGAAAGGGAGGCAGGCAGAGAGAGACAGATATCTTCCATCTGCTGGCTCACTCCTCAAATGCCCACAGCAGCCAGAGTTAGGCCATGCCAAAGCCAGGAGTCAAGAGCTCAATTCAGGTCTCCTATTTGGCAGGGACCCAAGAACTTGTTTTTGTTTTTTTAAAAGATTTATTTATTTGAAAGGCAGAGTTACGGGGGGAGGGGGAGTGGGGAGAGCAAAGGCAGGGTAGGGGAGAGAGAAAGGGAGGGAGGGAGAGAGAGTGGGGAGAGACAGAGAGAGAAAGAGAGAGAGAGAGAGATCCATCCATCCATCCATCTTCAATCAGCCGGACTATTCCCCAAAGCCCCCAACAGTCAGGACTGTTCCAGGCTGAAGCCAGGAGCCCTGAACTCCATCTGTGTCTATCAAGGTTGGGTGCTTGAGTCCTCTTCACCTGCTGACTAACCTAACCCTAACCCTAACCCTAACCCTAACCCTAACCCTAACCCTAACCGGTGCATTAGTAAGAAGCTTGCTCAGAAGCAGAGGTAGAATTCAAGTCCACACTTTGATATGGGATGTAGACATCCCAAGCAGCAGCTTAGCCTCCTGTGCCACAAAGCACACCTTTCTGTGTTTTTATTCTTCCCCATAGCATCTTTTATGTTATTATCAATCTTTCTCCCACTGGACTGCAAACTCCATGAAGGTTCCATTCTTTGATATATTCCTAGCATCTAGAACAGTTAAGTCTTGCTTGGTGGGTGATCACTAAATACTTATTGAATAAATTTTATTAATTGATTTAGCTTCTGACTTCGCTCTACCCTCCTCTCATCAATCCCTGTCCTCCCTACAATGGGAATGCTGGCACTGGGTACGTCGTCTCTGACTCAGTTTCACTCCAGTGGCTAAGATACAGCTTTATAGGTAGCAGGTGCATACTAGACATCATTATGAAAAAGTACTAGCTTTTACAGTTTGGTTGAAAAGCACAGGCTTCTTCAAAGGCAAGGACCTTCCTTTCCTCTTGTTGCATCATTGGTATCAGACACATAGATGCGGCATAAATATGGAATTCATATGATCAGACCTAAGACAGGACTTAAATACCAAGTGACAACCAGACAATTTTATGATGCTTCAGTCTTTGTTAATGGCATATATTACAGAGGTCTCGCTAAGTTAAGTTGCATTCCTCGAAGATTCTCTTACCTTTTATTACCACAGTCAATCTGTTCAACCAACAAGTACAACTACTATGATGAAAGAAGCTAGGGAGCATATGGGTATCTAGGGCACTAGCAGTGTAAAATAATCATGACAACTAATTTGGGAAGGGTGGAAAACCAAGTTGGAATGAAAACACTTCTAACAGTAAAGATTAAACTGAATGGAATAAGCAGAACTTTCTAAGGATTTTGAGGATTTCTAAGGATGGGAGAGATGCTGTTTTACTTTAGACTTTAAACAAGGGATTGGGGCCAAAATGTAAGGCAGACCATTAAAACAATAGTGTGAATTCCAAACCACGGGAGGAAGTGACAGACACACGGGAGGCAGGGGAGTAGGAAACCAAACAGATGCATGCAAATGAAGGGGGAGGGAGGTGTAGGACTCACAGTAGGCAGAGTAAACAGCACCAAATAGATGTTGGAAACATACCTATGTCAGTAAGTAGATAGCAAATATGTAAACGATTACAGCAGGGGCTGGGGGAGACTAGTGGATAAGGAAGACAGGAAGAAAATGACACTGTATAATAGCAATCACCTGTACAGAGCTTTACTACGTACTATGTGCGATTCTAAGTGCTTTAATTCATTTAATCCTCACATCAACCTGGTGGAATATACATTGTAACTCCATTTTCCTGGGAAGAAATTGGGCTATAGCAAAGTAACATGCTCAAGGTCACAGAACCCTTTTGGTAGAGCCAGGACTGGAATTGGAGCGCATGCTTTTCACCAGCTTACTATGAAGCTGCTTGAAGATACCAGCTGATACCAACAGGATGAGAAGGAGCCAGATGTGTGAAAGGGATGGAATCAGGGGAGATGCTCCAGGCAGAGGGAAAAGCACAAAAGCTTGGAGGGGGAAAAATTGGGCTTTTTATACCAACAGAGAGGGTGGTACAAGATTAGATATCGGGGGTAGTACAAGCCATATCTAGTCATTGATCTGATTGCTTGCTGTATGTCAGGGACAGAGGTATACACCTTATACCTTACACCGCTGTTTCTTCATACAAGAGGCCTGTGATATACTCCATTTTGAAGGTGTGGAAAGTTAAGTTTAAGAGACTAAATTTGCCAAAGATACCCAGCTATCAGGTAAAAGAGCCAGGATTCAAGTCAAAGCCTAGGCCACCACCACACATGACAACAGGTAGAGCAATTTGGGGCTCCCATAGGAGTAGCATTGGCCCAACCACTTGAGCCATCTCCTGTTGTCTCCCAGGGTGTGCATTCCTGTAGGAATATGAACCAGGGTTCAGAATTCTTACTTCTTGTTTCACTACTTACTTGTGGGCTCATATTTCTTAATTCTGGCCCTTATACTTCCACCACAGCGTGACCTTCAATAGGCAACAGTATTTCATTAACTCACAAGTTTTTAATGGCAGCAGCTTTTCTTCTCTCCATTTTTGCTTGAACAATCACAGTAACACAACAGATGAAGAGATACTAGGGTGCTGCATCTTTACTTTCTGAAATCACAAGTAGGGTACTGAACAAACAGTCCTATATAAAAAATAGCATGTTAGGATGAGATTGGTAAAAGTGGACATTTAAAAATTATAAAATTAGAATTTAAAGGGTTTTTACAAATATTTTTATGAATGTATTTTACAACTATATTTTGGATCTATTGGCAATGTAGCAAGTGTGTGTTTTACAAGTAAGAGGCCTTTGTAGAAACAGGGTTCAACAAGGAGGCTCAAAAGCAGCCCACATGATGGTGTCCAAGGCATTCCAGAGGCACTCTGGGAAACAGAGGGCCTGGTGGCTGTGTTAAGTTCTAACTTAATACTTGTTTTTCTCACCCTTTAAAAATAGATACATGGACAGACATATAGCATCAGCAGTGTGTATCTTGATTAATCTCTCCATTTTCCTTGGTACAGTTTGCCCCCAGCCCTGTCCTCCTGCAATGTATAAATCCAGCTTGTTTTTCTGTTTGTTTTTTTAAGGGGGAAAAGCCCAAATATCTTGATTTAAACTAATTAAATGTTCAAACACCATAGGGTTTCATAGTGAATAAATAGGGCTAATTAGACCCAATGGCAAGTCTGAGGTTTGTCTCAAGCTAGGCACTTGTTAGGATATGGCCCAAGGACTCACTGTTATGATCTCATTTATTATTGGTAATAATAATAAATTCTAATGTATTGTTTGCACAACTTCAGGGTTCCCATACATTTCCTCCTCTTCAGACTTGTAGGTGCTTGGGCCCTGCACTGGCATGGGAGGCCAGGAGGAAGCACCTGGTTCCTGGCTTCGGATTGGCGCAGCGCGCTGGCAGCGGCGGCCATTTAGGGGGTGAACCAACAGAAGGAAGACCTTTCTCTCTGTCTCTCTCTCTAACTCTGCCTGTCAAAAAAAAGAAAAAAAAAGAAAAAAAAAGAAAAGCTTTTCCCCTGTATGAGCACACTTGTGGATCTTCAGGTTCTCTGAGCTGGAACACCTTGCCGCAGCCTAGGAAGGGGGAAGCAAACGTAGCTGTTCTGCTCGGGGCCACCCACGCGCTCTGCCGCGAGGTGGATCACCAGTTTGTGCATGGTGCCAAAAGTTCTGGAGCAGGGCTTGGCGCTGCAGGCCAGGGGCGGTAGTGGCAGTGGTGGCCCGGCCAACTCGTCAGGAACTCAAAAGTTTTAACATCAGAATCAGAATGTTTCTTAATGCTGATGGTGTTACTGCACTGACCTCATTGCCTACCCAAGGGTGTCCTTGGTTGTCGTTTCTCTAGTGTGGCTGGACATGTACAACCCGGAACAAATAATTCAAGGGTCATTTCAAGGAGAAGATATAAAACTCAATAGTCCTAAGAAGGCTTTAGTTACATCTTCTGGCAAGATCAAGAAAGTGCCAGAGTTGAAATTTGGAGAATGCATGTTCGTGACTTGGAAGAGAATTTTGAGGACAATGATGAAGGTTGTTTTTTTTTTTTTTTTTGGTAATTTGAAAGACAGAGAGAGAAAGAGACAGACAGACAGACAGACACACACACACACACCTTCCATCTACCATCTACTGGTTCATTCCCCCAGATGCCCACAATGACCAGGCTGAAGCCAAGAGCCAGGGAACCAATGAGTCTCCCATATAAATGGCAGAGACGCAACTACTTGAGCCATCACCTACAGCCTCCCAGAGTGCTTACTAGCAGAAAGCTGGACTCAGAAGCTGAACTAGGACTTATACACAGGCACTCCTATATGGGAAATGGACATCCCAGGTAGCATCTTAACTTTGTGTGCCAAATGCCTGCCCTGATGAAATATGTTGAAGAAGTATTGTCCCATCATCGCTCTCGATGGTACCCGGCACAGTTATTAAGCACGCAAATACGAACGATGACTCAAAAATGTATTCAAAGCTGGAACTGAATATGAAGAAGTTTTAGGATTCCTTTAACAATGTTTCACTTTTATTTTCCTGTTTTATTTGTACTGTAAATCTATGTCAAGTCTAAGAGTATATTTTCAAGAAGGCATTTTTTTTTCCTGCGTAGTGGCACATAAAATAGTGGTATTTAAAAATACACTATCTTAGATTTAAAGAACATTCAAAGAGAACATTTCTGAGGTTTTGCTTGAAAACTGGGATGATAATGACTCTGTAGCGACTACAGAATAAAATGTAAATAAAACACAGCACTCAAAGGAACTCTACAGTCTGGTCTGAACCTATTTTTTCCATTCTTGTTTCTTCCCATCCTCCCAACTGGGCCACACACATCATTTACAGTTTGTTGAAGATTATCTGCCCTGATCTACTTCCGTGTTTTTAATGGTTTCTTCCCTTCAGAATTCTCCTTTATCCATCCATCTCAGCACCTTCATTTATTTTATTTTATTTATTTATTTTTATTTTTATTTTTTGACAGGCAGAGTGGACAGTGAGAGAGACAGACAGAGAGAAAGGTCTTCCTTTTGCCATTGGTTCACCCTCCAATGGCCACCACGGCCGGCGCGCTGCGGCCGGCGCACCGCGCTGATCCAATGGCAGGAGCCAGGTGCTTTTCCTGGTCTCCCATGGGGTGTAGGGCACAAGCACCTGGGCCATCCTCCACTGCACTCCCTGGCCACAGCAGAGAGCTGGCCTGGAAAAGGGGCAACCGGGACAGAATCCAGCGCCCCAACCGGGACTAGAACTCGGTGTGCTGGCGCCGCTAGGTGGAGGATTAGCCTAGTGAGCCGCGGTGCCGGCCAAGCACCTTCATTTTTTATAAAGTGACCTTGCTTAAGCTCATTAATCTCTCAATTCTTCAGATTTCTCATCTCTGAAATGGGAATCTCACTCACTTTAGGTTTGATTTAAAAGATTTATTGAGCTAATGCATACAAAATGCTTAACACAGACTCCAACTAACCTAGGGTCCAGTATATCTTGGTATTGAAAATGAGTCTTGGGGCCGGCACTGTGGCGCAGCAGGTTAATACCCTGGCCTGAAGCGCCGGCATCCCATATGGGCGCCAGTTTGAGACCTGGCTGCTCCTCTTCTGATCCAGCTCTCTGCTATGGCCTGGGAAAGCAGTAGAAGATGGCCAAAGTCCTTGCGCCCCTGCACCCGCATTGGAGACCTGGAGGAAGCTCTTGGCTCCTGGCTTCAGATCGGTGCAGCTCTGGACGTTGCAGCCAACTGAGGAGTGAACCAGCGGATGGAAGACAGTACACACCTCTGCCTCTCCTTCTCTCACTTTGTAACTCTGCCTTTCAAATGAATAAATTAAAAAAGAAAAAAAATGAGTCTCAAAAAGGTAGTGAATTGGCCAAAGGCTTATTTATCCCCAAAATAAAATAGTGGGCACCAGGTTCTAGTAACGGTTGCTCCTCTTCCAGTCCAGCTCTCTGCTAATGTGCCTGGGAAAGCAGCAGAAGATGGCCCAAGTATTTGGGCCCCTGAACCCATATGGGAGACCTGGAAGAGGCTCCTGGCTCTGGATCAGCCCAGCTCTGGCTATTGCAGTCAACTGGGGATTGAACCAGCAGATGGAAGATTTGTCTAACTTTGCCTCTTGTCAAATAAATAAATAAATCATAAAAAAAAAAAAAGGATAAAAACTGGGGCCGACTCTGTGGCACAGCAGGTTAATGCCCTGGCCTGACGCGCCAGCATCCCATATGGACGCTGGTTTGAGACCCAGCTGCTCCACTTCTGATCCAGCTCTCTGATATGGCCTGGGAAAGCAATGGGGATGGCCCAAATCCTTGGGCCCCTGCACCCACGTGGGAGATCTAGAAGAAGCTCCTGGCTCCAGATCGGCATAGCTCCGGCCATTGTGGCCATTTGGGGAGTGAACCAACAGAAGGAGACCTTTCTCTGTCTCTCTCTCTCACTGTCTGTAACTCTACCTGTCAAATAAATTAAAAAAAAAAAATTAATTCCTCAATATAACATACAAAAGTCTTTATAACTTGGTCCCATTTGCCTTGCAAATCTCAACACGCTTCTCACATACTAGCTCTGTTGTGATCATTCCGGTGTATAATGGACTGGTTTCAAAAGATGTTCTCTCTGGCAGAAATACCACTCTTTCCCCTTTGCAGTCCAACCTTTACTGGTCCTTGCAGACCTAGTTCCTTTAATATCCCACTGAAGCCTCTCTGATGGGTCCCACCAGTCGGCTGCACCCTCCTGTGTGCTCTCACGGCACCGGGTGCACGTCAGTACTGCAGCACTTTTCTCAGTGCCTTGCAGTTACCTATTGACTGAATTCCCTCTGGACTGGCTCCTGAAGGCTGAGAACTGTATCATTTACATTCCCAGGGAGACACATCCTTTTGGCACTCAGTAAGAAACCTCTATTTCCTTAGCCCTCTTCTGCCGGGGCCACAGTATTCCCAAACAAAGCTTTCCTGGATCCTCAAAAGAGAATACCTGAGTTATGCTTTTTCCTCTAGTCTAATTAACAATACAGAGACTCACATTTTTGTGCTTAATGGACCTTCTAAGAACAGCAATTATTTAAGTCTCTGTGTATGGCATAGTCCCCTACACAAAGTTAAGTCACTGTGCATGGAAAAATGACTCATTCCTTCCTTTTTCAAAGTCAATTATAATCCTGCACCCCTTTAGACCTAGCCATAATAAAGTCCATTTTTCCAATGGCTCAAAGCATTGGAAAATACTGTTCCTCTCATTCTAATAAAGTCCCTGTAGATTTTGGTGCAGAACACATTTATTTTATTTGTGTCTACTAATAATGAGGAATTCCAGTGGGATCAACAAGATGAGATCAACAGTAATGGTTACAAGCCATGATTCTACTCTACTCAGTCAAGGATTGTGGCCACTCAGATCCTCTGTATTAATATTTCTCAGAAAAAAAATTACCTTTTTGGTCTGACGTTAGTCCAGCAAAGACCGTGGTCAGTCATGCCAAGCAAGCGGAGAATGTTACCATTTCCACAGGAAGTAAGCATAAGGAAAGAAGTTCATTAATTCAAACACTGAAGCACAAGAGATAGCATAACTAGAAGAAAATCTTTTTAAAACTCTTCTTTCACACCAGAAGGGTTCTGGGGCTCCAACTTCTCCTGACTTGACACGGTCCCACCTGACCCCTGGGACTGTCATCTTCTCTAGACGTACTAGCATTAGTCATGGTTTTAAGAAACATACTTTCTGAAATATTCATGCCTAAAGTCTGGAGTGTAAATTCTCTCTCTTCATCACTAACAAACTAAAATGGCCAGCACACTCTCAAGTTCTCACCGTATTACCAAGATCTTTCCCACTGGGTTAGAACCAAGCCCAGAGTAACAGTGATTTCTCAGGGGAGTGAGAAAGCAAAACTGCTAACATGGCTAGAAAAGGGTATGTTGGACAGCTTACTTGCAGAATAATTAAACCCTCCAAAAATCAAACAGTTGAAATTTGCCATCACTCTGTCTTGCCACTGTCAGTCTGTACAATGTTAGTAAAGGAAAAAATCCACAAGGAAATGACCAAATGGAATTAAAAAGAGATGAGGAAATTTACTCACAATATACCAGGTACCCCATGGGGAAAATGAAGTTCAGAAAAATTAGATAACTTGTTCAGGGGCACAGTAGAGCCAGGATTCAAAGTCAGACCTCACTCAAACAAATGGTTATTGCTTAAAATTTTATTCTATTATTTTTTTAAAGATTTATTTATTTATTTGAAAGTCAGAGTTACACAGAGAGAGAAGAGGCAGAGAGACAGAGAGAAAGAAAGAGAGAGAGGTCCTCCATCCAATGGTTCACTCCCCAACCGGCTGCAATGGCTGGAGCTGCACAGATCCAAAGCCAGGAGCTAGGAGCCTCCTCCGGGCCTCCCATGCGGGTGCAGGGGCCCAACGACTTGGTCCATATTCCACTGCTCTCCCAGGCCTTGGCAGAGAGCAGAATCAGAAGTGGAGCAGCCAGGACTTGAACTGGCGCCCATATGGGATGCCAGTGCCTAAGTCCAGGCATTAACCCACTGCACCACAGCGCCAGCCCCTAAAATTTTATTTTCATTTTGTTTGAAAAGCACGGAGAAACTAACAGGCAAAGAGAGATCTTCCATCATCCAGTCCACTCCTCAAATACCCACATTAGTCAGAGCTTGTCAGTCAGGAGTTAAAAGCCTGGAATTCAATCTGGGTCTCCCTAGTGGGTGAGAGGGACCAAAATACTCAGACTGTCTTCCAGGATGTGCATTCACAGGAAGCTGGCCTGGAAGAAGTGTAGCCAGAACTAGTGTGGGATGCAGGCAGCACAAGTCCTGAATTACCTGCTGTGCTAAAGTCCACTCCAAACGTTAATTTTACATAGAGAAGCCTGCCAGGCACTGGAGGAAGATTATTTGGGGTCAAAATCTGGTTCCCATATATTCTAGTGTAGAAGTCTGCAATTTTCCTGAATCTACTGCTGTTCAGTTCCTTCTCCATAAAATGGAAAAAATGGAAGTGCCTCTTCCTTAGGGCTGCAATTAAGATTAAATGAGATAATACAAAAGAAGTATTCCAAACAGTACCTCATGTGTACTGAGTGCTTAACATATGCTGCTGTTATGACAACTCCACATCGTTTACAGATGTGGGCTCAGAACATAACCTCACTGTTACACAATGATCCTGTTCTCACCACTAGTCCTGCTTACATTTGTTTCATTTAAAAAAGAAAAAGAAAAGTAAGTCTTATCCTGCCTTAAACAATACTTCTTTGGGTGGAAACAGAACTAAACATGTTATCTAACAGAGACAAACGATGATCAGGTCCAATTCAGAGGTCTTAGATAATCTCCTAGGACATCACAATACTTTATTTCTTATCTTTTTATGTAGAGGCTTTAAATCAAGATTTCTAATGCAATCGCATGACTTTTTTTTTTTAAATTTATTTATTTATTGGTAAGTCAGAGTTACAGAGAGGCTGGGGGGGGGGGGAGGGACAAAGAGATACAGAAAGATCGATCTTCCACATGGGTGCAGGGTCCCAAGAACTTGGGCCATCCTCCGCTGCTTTCCAAGAAGCATTAGCAGGGAGCTGGATTGGAAATAGAGTAGCAGGGACTCGAACTGGAGCCCATATGGGAGGCCAGCACTGCCAGCTGTAGTTTAATTCACTGTGCTACAGTGCTAGACCCACAGGAAGAATTTTTTAACAACATATATCCCTGGGCCCTGTCCCTCAGAGGTTTTGATTTGCTCAAATGAGATCAGGCTGGCATTTATATTTCTCTAAAGCTCATTAAGTCATTTGAAAACAGCAGTAGAAACCTTTAGAAATAATGGGATAAGAAACTGAGTTCTACATGGGTTTCCATGCAAATCATCTGAACATAATAGCCACCAATCAGAAGACAGGCAGTATATACTCTTTACTCCTTAGTAAGGATGAGGCAGCACTTAATTCCTGGTACAAATTTTCCAAACTCCCTTATGATGCCAGCATTGTGAAAAAGCGAGTTGGCAAAAGAAAGCTGCTTTGTAATTTCACTTGTCATACCGTAACCCACTCTGGGTTATTATTTTTGAAATCCTTTCTAATTTGTGTCCTCTTATTGTCCTCTCTTCATGTTCTCCATAGAAAAAGTGCCTCCTCATTTGCAGTTGAGCCTCAGTTGCAAAGCGAGATCTGATGTAAGAGCTGTAGCCATATGCGAAGAGAAGTAAAATAGAAGGCTACCTCTTCTGGCCCTTTGAGGAATGAAAGGGATAGGGCAAATGAACAAAGACATGGTCCTCATTCATATACCCTCTTTCACCACATGAAAGCAATTCAGCTCAGACAGGGACGGAGCTCCAGAAACACTGACAGTCCTGTTTTTGCAGACATAACACAGGAGTGGGCTGCAGGTACTGAAGTTCATTCTTCAGTTAATTCTGTACTAATATGTGGTTTGGGAACAAGGACTTAGGTGCAGCAGATGGAAGGGGGCAAGGTAAGCTTGGAGCAAGCAGCACAGCTCTATGGTCTGAGGCTGCACACAAGGCACTGAGAAGGCACTAAGCAGCTGGTGGACCACCAGAGCACTGTAGTCAGAGGTGAGTTCACAGTGCACACAGACCTTAAGACAAGTGTTCAGTGCCACACCCTCCACATGGGTTCCAGCACTTCCAAGGACAGACATAATGAGTTGCAACTCAACAGATGACTCCATGATATATTCCAAATGAGACCGCAAAGTAGAGGCTGTCACACAGATATTCTTTTCTCACGGTCACAGGCACAATAAGCTCTTATAAAGTAGTGAACATGTATCAAGCATCCAGAATGTGCAGATATGGCTTCTAGGCTGTTGAGGACGTGGAGGCATATAATGCAAAGTCCCTGCTCCAGTCAAGTAAGATTTGGGGGTGAGTACAACAAAGTGGGTAGAATTCTCAAAGATGAAGTATTTACTCAAGCAAAATAAATACCACTGTAGTGGTTTTTTAAAAATGACCATAAAAAATTTAACACTTCATTTACCAAGAGGTTGAGAGCCTAGGTCCCCTTTCCTAGCATCTGAGGCACCTGTGACTACTTCCACCCATGAAGCAAGGCAGAAGTCATACTATGTGACTTGGGAGGTGAAGTCACTTAAAAAGGCCATGAAGTTGATCTCTTGGCCACCGAGACACACATCTGAGGAGCCACCTAGCCCCACATGAGAAGTCTGATTACTTAGACACTACCCTGTCGGGAGGAAAGCCAGGCTGCACGCAGAGGCCACTGGTAGGCACTGCAGTCCAGCTCCAGTGGAGCAGAGCCTTTGTGTCATCCCAGCACTGCTCACAGGTTTGCGAGCAAAGATACTTTCTGATTTTAGTTCCAATTCATCATTTCCGCTAAGGCCCCAGACAGTGGGGAGCAGAATCAAGTTCCTGCTCTGCCTATCTGAATTCTTGACCTACAGAATAAAACAAAATGGTTGTTTTATGCCATTAAGTTTTTTGTTATTGTTTTTAGGATTTATTTATTTGAAAGGCAGAGTGACAGAGTGGTAGAGGGAAAGAGAAAGACATTGTTCATCAGCTGGTTCAACTCACAAAATGGCTGCAACAGCCAGGTGTGGGCCAGGCTGAAGCCAGGAGGCAGAACTGCAGCCAAGTCTCTCACGTGGGTGGCAGGGGCCCAAGTACTTGGATCATCTGCTCCCTTTTCAGGTCCTTTTTTTTTTTTTTTTGGACAGGCAGAGTGGACAGTGAGAGAGAGAGAGAGAGAAAGGTCTTCCTTTGCCGTTGGTTCACCCTCCAATGGCCACCGCGGCCGGCGCACCGCGCTGATCCAATGGCAGGAGCCAGGTGCTTCTCTGGGTCTCCCATGGGGTGCAGGGCCCAAGCACTTGGGCCATCCTCTACTGCACTCCCGGGCCACAGCAGAGAGCTGGCCTGGAAGAGGGGCAACTGGGACAGAATCCGGCACCCCGACCGGGACTAGAACCCGGTGTGCCGGCGCCGCAAGGCGGAGGATTAGCCTAGTGAGCCGCGGCGCCGGCCAGGTCCATTATTAGGAAGCTGTATCGTAAGCAGAACAGTGAGGACTGGAACCAGTACGCCCATGTGGAAGGGCAGCATTGCAAGCACTGGCTTAATTTGCTGTACCACGATGCTGGCCCCTGTGCCATTTAAATTTTCACCATACTTTATCATCCCAAACATTTATCAGGAAGCAAAAGTAACTGGGACAACAGATGGGAATTAACAAAACAGATCATTTACAGAAAAACATGAAATTATTTTCTTTGTCTAAGCCTAGTATGAAAGAAACTCTTATCCTACCACAGAGGACTAAATACATTGTAATACTCTTGGTTGTTAAGAATATCTATTTTGCTGGCACTGTGGCTCACTAGGCTAATCCTCCACCTTGCAGCGCCGGCACACCAGGTTCTAGTCCCAGTCGGGGCGCCGGATTCTGTCCCGGTTGCCCCTCTTCCAGGCCAGCTCTCTGCTGTGGCCGGGGAGTGCAGTGGAGGATGGCCCAAGTGCTTGGGCCCTGCACCCACATGGGAGACCAGGAGGAGCACCTGGCTCCTGCCATTGGATCAGCGCGGTGCACCGGCCGCGGCGGCCCTTGGAGGGTGAACTAACGGCAAAAGGAAGACCTTTCTCTCTGTCTCTCTCACTGTCCACTCTGCCTGTCAAAAAAATATATATATATATCTATTTTATCTGCAGGTGCTATAATGGAAGATGTTTCACTTCTTTCTTAGGAAGAATCAGGGCACTTCAAATGGAATTTGGCTGGGAAACCACTCTCTTGTCTAACTTTTCACTACAGGACTTCTATCCCCATGATGCCATTCAGAGTTGTTCATGAATCCATTTTTGCCTCTTTTCTCTTGGTGCATGGTACTAACTTTACAGAGTGACTAACAGTGTACAGGAATAAGTGGACAGAGGTATTTCAGACAAAGCAATGGGAGTATAAAAAGCAAGAGTAATGAAGATGAGGGTGCTGGGGTGGACAAAGGGGTCACCTGACCCTCATTTTAAACCCCTCCCTGTTCCTATACATTTCCTCAGCATTCATGTGCCTGTATCTTTAGGTCTTTAGGTGAGCTCTTCTTGTTATTTGAGAGATTCTTTCCCCATCTGTTGAACTATTCATTCTTCAAACCCCCGCCTTGTTTTTCTCTGTAGCTTTTCTCTAATATTTCCCCACTCTAAGTGGAATTAATCACCCTACTTTCTTGACATCATCCTTATGACATTTACCTCTTGCTTGAGTGCCTTTGCTCCGAATACTAGCTCAAAAAAGAAAAATGGCTGCCCTGAAGGAGACCTCATACCAGTTACCTGCAGCATCTTAAGAGCTGCACAGAGGAGGGGCAGGACATTACAGGAAGACAAACTCCTTCAGGAACAGATGCAGAAGTGTCACAAAGTGACATTTGAAGCAGACTTTGACACCAAATTAAGATTAAAGGCTGCATGGGGGGAATCCACGGTACCACAACTGAAAAGGTTTCACAGGGAACCACCACATTAATAGGGACATTTGGTCAGGTCATCCACTGGAAATTTCCTGCTCTACTTGTTCCTCGATCACCTTTTATACACCAAAGGCCACTGAGTCTCCCCAATTACTTTACTTATTTACAACACAAAGTAGCTCACATCTCAACATGCAATTCATTACAAAAACAAGGCAAAGGGCTAGAGTTGTGGCACAGTAGGTTAAGCTGCCACCTGTGACGCCAGCATCCCATATGGGTGTAGGTTCAGTCCTGGTTGCTCCAATCCCAATCCATTGGATGAAAGATCTCCAGGCCGGCGTTGTGGCTCAATAGGCTAATCCTCCGCCTGCGGCGCCGGCACACCAGGATTCTAGTCCCGGTCGGGGCGCTGGATTCTGTCCTGGTTGCCCCTCTTCCAAGCCAGCTGTCTGCCTGTGAGTGCAGTGGAGGATGGCCCAAGTCTTTGGGCCCTGCACCCACATGGGAGACCAGGAGAAGCACCTGGCTCCTGGCTTCAGATCAACACAATGCACTGGCCGCAGCGCGCCAGCCACGCAGGTCATTGGAGGATGAACCAACGGCAAAGGAAGACCTTTCTCTCTGTCTCTCTCTCATCACTGTCCACTCTGCCTGTCAAAAAAATAAATAAATAAATAAAATCTCCATCTCTCCTTCAACTCTGCCTTTCAAATAAATAAATATTACAAAAAAAGTGAGTGAATACTACATGAAAATATATTCAAACTCTAGTAATCAAAGAAATCTAAACAAAACTAAGGAAATACTTTTTATCTATCAAACTGTCAAGTACGTTTAAAAATTATAATGTCTAGGCACTGTGGCGTAGTAGGTTAAGCTGCCTACAGTGCCGGCATACCATATAAGCACCAATTTGAGTTCTAGCTGCTCTACTTCCTATCCAGCTCCTTGCTAATGTCCTAGGAAAGCAGAAGATGGCCCACATGGGAGACCGGATGAAGCTCCTGCCTCCTGGCTTTCGGCTTGGTCCAGCCCAGGCCATTGCGGCCATACGGGGAATGAACTGGCAGATGAAGACTTCTCTCTGCCTCTGGCTCTCCATTTCTATAATTCTGCCTTTCAAATCAATCAATCAGTCTTTTAAAAAATTATAATGTCTGGGGCCGACGCCTTGGCTCACTTGGTTAATCCTCCGCCTGTGGTGCTGACATCCCATATGGGCGCCGGGTTCTAGTCCTGGTTGCTCCTCCTCCAGTCCAACTCTCTGCTGTGGCCCAGGAAGGCAGTGGAGGATGGCTCAAGTGCTTGGGCCCCTGCACTCGCATGGGAGACCAGGAGGAAGCACCTGGCTTCTGGCTTCGGATCAGCATAGCTCCGGCCATCATGGCCATTTGTGGGGGTGAACCAACGGAAGGAAGACCTTTCTCTGTCCATCTCTCTCACTGTCTAACTCTATCGGTCAAATAAATAAAATTTAAAAAAATTATAATGTCTAATATCAAAGAAGAAATGGGATGGAGCAGGCATTTGGTGCATAGATAGGACGCTGTGCAGGACACCAACATCCCATATTGGATTGCCTGGGTTCAAGTCTTTGCACAGCTTCTGATTTCAGCTTCTTGCTAATGCATACCTAGGAGGTAGCAGGGGATGGCTCAAGTAGTTAGGTCCCCGCCACCCATGTGGGAGTCCTGGACTGAGTTCCCCACTCCTGGTTTTGGCCCAGCCCATCACCAGCTGTTGCAGGCATTTGGGAATTAATCAGCAGATAGGATGTCTCGCTCTCACTAACTCACAGCTAAAGACAGAGAGGAGGTAAGCTGCCTACAAGTTAAAAAGAGAGCAGCCAGTAACTAGGGCTGGTCTAATTCATGGACTAATAAGTTATAGTATGAGATCTTCTAACCTAACCATGACACATGACCCTCCCCCATGCAGGCCACAAACGAAGAGATGGGGGAGGGGAATCTTGGTTCCCCTGACATAGGGGGAAGTTCTGTATTTTGGGTGGTACTCTCCCTATTCCAACAGACAGCTCCACGATAATTCATTACAAAGATTAGGGTTGCAAAAAAAATCCCAAAATTTTGGAGCAAAAATTTTTAAAAATTGTAATGCCTGGTGAGTATCTGCTCTGTACTGATCTGGACAGAGGAAGGGAAATGACATGAGGGACAGCAATGCAGCTGACCTGCTGTTTGGCATGGACGCAAATCCCCTGGGTTAAGCAGCCCCACGGACAGTGCGAGCTCTTCATCCGAGAGGGCTGCCCATTGAAGGTGTGGACCCCAGCTAGAGGGAAGTGAGTGAGAAGACAGAAAGACAGGGATTGGAGACTGAAAGAACTTAACACTGATTTCTTTCTTCTCTGGGTTTGGAAACCTTACAGTGAGGGAGCCCACCCTCTAAGGGAGCACACATACGCACTGTGCTGGCCAGGTAACCGCTCAACTCCACACTAAAGGACAGAACAGCAGCCAGCTCAAAAGTACTTGGCCTTTCCTCCCCCTCTTGCTCATCCCTACACACCAGAACAACTACAGCCTAGAAGAGTGCAGGGAAGAAATATCAGAGAGAGACTACACCTCTGATCCCACACTTCGGGGTGAGGAATGGGGAAGAGGAGGAGCAAAAACAAACCACATCCAGCTTTTCCACTTCACATGCCCAGAGCCACAATTCTAGCAAGGAAACGGAATAGTTAAAGCTTTGAATTAGATATCTCAACTTCTGAAATGATGGGCTTTCGCATTTTGTAAAACATACACAGCTTGTGCAAATACAGAATTTAGGAGAAGCGGGCACTTAGCCTAGTGCTTAAGATGCCTCTGTCTCAAATCAGAAGGTCTGGGTTCTACTGTTTGCAGACCCTAGGAAGCTAACGTGATGGCTCAAATGATTGGGCTTCGGTTTCTGCCACCCAAGTGGAAGACCTGGATTGGGTTCCCTATTCCTGGCCTTTGCAGGCATTTGGGGATTAAGCCAGCAGATGGCCCTCAAATAAATAAAAATTTTTTTCTCTCTGCCTCTCAATAAAATTTTTGAAAGAATTTTTAAAAGTATAGGAAAAGAGAGACTAGAAAATATACTAAAATGTGAATGCAAGAGTGAAATTTAAATGTTAAAAATAAATACTTGGAGGCCGGCGTCGCAGCTCACTAGGCTAATCCTCCGCCTTGTGGTGCTGGCACACCGGGTTCTAGTCCCAGTCGGGGCACCGGATTCTGTCCCGGTTGCCCCTCTTCCAGGCCAGCTCTCTGCTGTGGCCAGGGAGTGCAGTGGAGGATGGCCTGAATACTTGGGCCCTGCACCCCATGGGAGACCAGGATAAGTACCTGGCTCCTGCCATCGGATCAGCATGGTGCGCCGGCCGCAGCGTGCCGGCCATGGCGGCCATTGGAGGGTGAACCAATGGCAAAGGAAGACCTTTCTCTCTGTCTCTCTCTCTCACGGTCCACTCTGCCTGTCAAAAATAAAAATAAAAATAAAATAAAATACTTGGGATCAACGCTGTGGTATAGCAGGTGAGGCCACTGCCCATGGTGCTGCTATCCCATATGGGTCCTGGCTGTTACACTTTTTTTAAAATTTTTTATTTATAGAAAGGAAACAAACTTCATGCATTTCACATACACTTTTTTAAAAAAAGATTTATTTATTGATTTGAAAGACAGAGTTATAAAGAGGCAGAGGCAGAGGCAGATAGAGGTCCTCCATCTGCTGGTTCACTCCTCAAATGGCAGCTACACCAGGAGCCTCCTCCAGTTCTCCCAAATGGGTGCAGGGGCCCAGGAACTTGGGTCATCTTCCACTGCTTTCCCAGGCCATAGCAGAGAGCTGGATGGGAAGTGGCTGGGACTTGAACTGACACCCATATGGGATGCTGGCACCACAGGCAGTAGCCTCACCTGCTATGCCACAACACTGGCCCCCACTCCACTTCTGATCCAGCTCTCTGCTGTGGCCTGGGGAAGCAGTAGAAGATGGCCCAAGACCCCGGGCCCCTGCACCCCATGTAGGAGTCCCAGAAGAAGCTCCTGGCTCCTGGCTCCCACTGTTCGGCAGTCTGGGGAGTGAACCAGTGGATGGAAGAGAAGATCTCCTTCTTTCTCTGCCTCTCTGTAACTCTGCCTTTCAAATAATTAAGTAAATAAATCTTTAAAAGGAACATTTATTTATTCATTCATTCATTCATTCCTAGGAAAAGTCGAGAGACAGACTTCATCTGCTGATTCACTTCCCAAATAGCCACAACTGCCAGGGTTGTACGAGGCCAAAGCCAGGAGCCAGGAAGTCCATCCTGGTCTCTCACGTGAGTGGCAGGGACCCAAGTACATGGACCATCTTCCACTGCACATCAGCAAGGAGCTGGATGGGAAGCAGAGAAGCAAAGACTGGAATCTGTGCTCTGATATGTGTTACAAGTGGTGGGTTAACCCACTGTGCCACACCACTGGCCCCCAAAACTCAACTCAATTTTTACTAGGTCATTTTATGAAAGTAGCCAAAATCTGTCCATAAAAATTCACATTTTAAAACATTTTTAAGGGTTTTATTTATTTATTTGAGAGGTAGAGTTACAGACAGTAAGAGGGAGAGACAGAAAGGTCTTCCTTCCGTTGGTTCACTCCCCAGATAGCCACAATGGCCAGAGCTGCGTCGATCCGAAGCTAGGAGCCTGGAGCTTCTTCCAGGTCTCCCATGCGGGTGCAGGATCCCTAGCACTTGGGCCATCTTCTACTGCTTTCCCAGGCCATAGCAGAGAGCTGGATTGGAAAAGGAGCATCTGGGACTAGAATCAGCAGCCATATGGGATGAGAACTCCGCAGGTGAAGGATTAACTTACCGCACCATGGCGTCAGTCTCAACATTTTTATTTTTTTTTTTAATTTATTTTATTCATTTGAAAGGCAGATTTAGAAGGAAAGAGAAGTGGGGGAGAGGGAGGGAGGGAGGGAGAGATCTTCCATCTGCTGATGGCTGTGTTATGGCTGGGACTACCCTGGCTGAAGTCAGGAGCCTAGAAGTCCATCTGGGTCTCCCAAGTGGGCAGCAGGGGCCCAAGCACTTGAACCATCTTCTGCTGCTTTCCTAATTGCATTAACAGGAAGCTGGATTGGAAGTGGATCAGTTAGGACTCAAACGTGTGCACATATGGGCCCCAAAGATAACACTTTCAATTCAGTTCTAGCTCTAGCTCTTTCTTCCCCAATCCTAAAGTCATAGTTGTTCAAAACTTAAAAATATATAAGGTGCTAGTCAACCAATAACTTACTATATTGTAGATACCACAGCTATGTGGATGAACAAAGGACATGGGATACCCTAGAAGTGACCACTGTGGAGGGAAGCAAAGCCACTAACCAACAGTTACCGTGTAGTACTAAGGACACTTGGAGAGAGGAGTTCCACAGGGAATCCCCTAACTCACTCTGATGGGAGGGTGGGGCAGGCAAGGCTGCCACAAAGTGACACGCGAACTCAGTTCTAAGAATAAGGAAGTGTGTGCAGAAAGGTGAAATGACAGATTTACCTAGCAAGCACAATCAAAACAGGTCTCAAGAGACTGAACTCGCCGAGCACACAAGACTAATGGCTGTGTAACTCTGGTCTTTGCCACCGTGTGGTTTGTACTGCCTGGTATTCATTCTGATCCAAGCTGCTTCCCCAGTCCTTCTATCATCTCTGAGGGGAATGCCACAAGCACTGCAAATTCTTACTACTTACTGGCAACAGTATCTTCAGATCACTCCTAATAGGCTTTCCCCTCAACACACGGTCGCCCCCAGAAAATTATATCAGAAGATTAAAGCAACACACTGATTTGTACAAACCTCCCAAGAAAATTAATGTCTCTACTATATATAAAAGCTGGCACTTCCCTTGTTCTGACAAGCCAGCATAATTCCAACTGGCACAGTCTCTTCAGGCAGACTAAAGAAAGACACACCACCCAAGAAAACCCTCCAAGTGGATTGTGATGATGGTTAAAGATATCTCAATGCTACGGCCGGTCAGCCTGGGTAAAACTCTCAGAAGACACACACAGGCCTAGGCGGTACAAGGGTACTTCAAAGAGTGTGTGAGGGGAAGGCATCTGGTCTACCAGCTAAGATGTCTGTGCCCCAGAGGAGAGCGCCTGGGTTTTGTTCCTGGCTCAGGCTTCTGCCTCCAGCTTCCTGCAGACCCTGAGAGGCAGAAGCAACAGCTCAAGTAATTGGGTTCCTGCCACCCACGTGGAAAACCTGGAATGAGCTCCCAGCTCCTGGCAGTTGTGTACATTTGGGGAATGAACCAGGAGACGAGAGCTTGCTCTGTCTCTAAAAGAAAATAAAATGTTTTATAAAAAGATAAAAATTCATTTTAGGGCAAAAATTTGAAATTCATGTATAGTTTTCATAGTACCTATTTTCCAGGACCTTTTTGAAGACTTCTCATCTGTAACAGTGAATCACTGGAAGCAACATAAACGTCACACCAGGGAGAAAGTAAGCATGCTGCATGGTACATTCATTCACAGACTGAGAAGATCCATGTACGTGACTAGCATTGACTTTAAAATATTCCAGCAAAAAATAGTAGAAGGGACAGATGAAACATATGTGGTGAAATCTTGATAATGTCTGAAACCCTGTGAAGTAGTATTCATATACCATTATTTTTACTTTTATGAATGACTGAAATTTTTCATAATTCAAAATTGGAAAAGGGGCCAGCATTGTGGGGAAGCAGGTTAAGCTGCTACCTGCAATGCCAACATCCCATATGAGCACAGGTTCAAGTCCCAGCTGCTCCACTTCTGATCCAGCTCCCTACTAATGTGCCTGGGAAAACAAAGGAAGATGGCTCAAGTGCTTGGGCCCCTGCACCCACATGGGAGACCCAAAAGAAGCTCCTGGCTCCTGGCTTCAGATCAGCACAGCTCTGGCCATTGCAGCCAACTGGGGATAGAACAGTGGATAGAAGACCCCTCCCTCCCTCCCTCCCTGCCTCCTTCCCTCTCTCCCTCTCACTCTCCTTTGTGCAACTCTGACTTTCAAATAAAGAAATCTTAAAAAAGAAAAAGACAATACAATCTGACCTTCAGTAAGTTTAGCAATTACAACAATTCAAACACATTGAATATGTTTAAATATCTGTACTCATAATGATGCTAAAAAACACCCCAACTGATCACTCTGAAAGATACTGTAGAACCTACTCACTATTTTGGGAACTGGTAAATTTAAAAAAAATGGAAGCAAGCACAAAACTGAGGGAAAGAATGGTTATAAAGAATAAATGACCATGACTTTGAAAGTGCCTTGCTTATACCTAGTGGCCAACAAGCAGCAGCAAGCCTGCACTAAACTCCAAGACGCTCGTGCTCGCACTCATGTGAAGTGCTCACAATCCACTAAAGAGAGACTGAGTCATGACATGTGAATCTCAAACCGAAGACAACACAAGTGCCATGGAAGTGAGCCGGAAGAAACTCATTTTGGAGAGTCTGGAGGAGAGAGGAGGTGGAGCAGAGTTTTGAAGGGTGACCACTCCCTGGGAAATGTTTGTATTTTAAAACACTCTCAGAGGTGTGCTCTGGAGTTCCCCCAGCACTCACATATTTCCCAGGGACTGGACAAATTCACAGCTTCAGACAAATCCTCTTGGAGTTTAATTTCCCATCTCTGAGCTTGGGGACCCTTGAGATGTTCCTTTCAAGAAAACGTAACTCTCTGGGACTTGATGTGATGTCAGCTGGGAATTTCGCTTTTGTTCTGCCAAAGTGAACTCTAGTTTGTTCTAAATTGAAAAGGACATGCAAATATGCATGCTCCTGTCCCGAGTTCCTAAGAAAAGGTTAACAAATATTTACATCAACATCATCATCCCCTACCGCTACCTGGTAAATTATCCAACCCAGAGAAGTAAGAAATAAGCAGCATTATTCCAGTTTTACAGATAAGGAAGTCAGCTGAGACTCACTCATAGTCACCTGCTCAGACTCAGTGGCCCTTGAAACACTGACAGGGAGGTCCTCTGAAGATAAACACCATTACCACACCACTGACATTGCACACTGAAGGACAGGCAAAGATCGACTGAGTTAGAGCAACACTCTTCATCAATAAAGGTCATGCTACCACATAAAGCCTTTCAGGGGCTGTCTCCATCAGCTCTTCACGTACCTCAAATCTCACTCTGCTCGCTACTATAGATGACCACACTCCGGATGAATAGTCAGTGGCCTCAACGCACCACTTGTGCTACCTCCTTCCCACTGTCAGCACCGTAATCTTTCCTAGGCTGTATTCTTCCAAGTCTAACTCACATTTCTACCTCCTATTTCAGGAAGTCCCATGACCTTCCACACCCAGAGAGCACACCATCATCCAACAGGTTGCCTGGGTCTTATAACTCCATAGAGAGCAAAATTTTGTTTCCCATGTATACTTCTAGTATCCTTAGTCTGAAACCTCCTTGAAGGTATGGATGAGAACATATCTCTTCCTTTAGAATGGAAAGGGATACATTATATTCTCTATGAAAACCTGTTGGGGCCAGAGCTGTGGCGTAGCCATTTCAGATGTCTCTGGCTCTCCCTCTCTCTGTAACTCTTTAAGTAAATAAATCTCCTTTACTTTTATTATTTTATTTATTTATTTATTTTTAACTTTTATTTAATGAATATAATTTCCAAAGTACAGCTTATGGATTATTTATTTATTAAGATTTATTTATTTGAAAGGCAGAGTTATGGAGAGAGAAAAAAAGAGAACTCTTCTATCCACTGGTTCATTCCCCAAATGGCCACAATGACCAGGGCTGTGTCAGGTCAAAGCCAGGGGCTTCTTCCAGGTCTCCCACATGGGTAGCAGCGACCCAACTATTTGGGTTATTTACCACTGCTTACTCAGGCACATTAGCAGGGAGCTGGATCCAAAGTGAAGCAGCCAGGACTCAAAACGGTGCCTATATGGTGCCTGTATCTCTGGCGGTGGCTTAGCTCACTGTACTTCAATGCCAGCTCCTCCCTGTCATTGTTTTTAAAATTAATTCACAGGCTTAATGCATTTTATATTAAATTTTAGTTAACTTTTTTTAAGAAAAAAAAAAAAGATTATTCTGGGGTAGGTATTTGACACTGTGGTTAAAACGCTGCTTGGGAAACCCACATTCCATATGGGGTGCCTGGGCTCTAGTCCTGGCTCCACTTTCCATTCTAGCTCCCTATTAATGCACACCCTGGGGGGCAACAAGTGAAGGCCCACCCAGACAGAGTTTTAGGCTCCTGGCTTCAGACTGGCCCAGCTCCAGTTGTTGGAGGCATCTGAGGCGTGAACCAACAGATGAAGGGTTTCTGTCTCTTGCTCAGCTGGTCTCTCTGCCTTTCAAGTAAAATGAAAATAAATAAAAATGCTAAAATGGAGACTAAAGTAGAGGAATCAATACCAGATTTCAGGACTTTTCATATAGCTATTGTTAAGACTTGGTGGATCACTGGGACACAAGTAGTTAATTTCATACCTGTCAAACTGAGCCTCCATTAACAACAATCCTGAAGCTGGTATTTTATGGCCCAAGATTCTGCTGGCTTTGGCTCTTAGAGCTGTCCACTTGCCCTGCACATACCAAACAGACAAGCTCATACACTGTAAACCAGCAGCGTTCTGGCTGCTCAAACCCACCTTATCGCAGTGGACATGAGTCTCTGCACGTCCGCATGGCCCCATCCCAACAAACAGCATAGACAGGCTGCTGCCCACCGTCCGGGAGCCGAATCACTTCTCAGACCCCTGCCCTTTATCCGGGTGGGCTGAACTTCAGTTTCCTCTTACCATGCTCCTTCTACCACGCAGTCCTGTCTTCAAGAAAAAATCTTTTCTGTCTGTAAATGGCTGCCTCCTCACCTTCTTAGAACCCTGAAAAATCCCAAACCCAATAGCTACAGTTACCAACATTCCATGGAATTGGCAAAGGGATAGATTCTTGGAACAACAGACCATAACAGAAAATCCAGCAGTAGACCCACACAAATATGCTCAAATGATTTTTTTTAAAAGATTTATTTATTTATTCTTTTTTTTTTTAATCTTTTAAGATTTATTTTATTTATTTGAAAGTCAGAGTTACACACAGAGAGAGGAGAGGTGGGGGGGGGAGGGTCTTCCATCCGCTGGTTCACTCCCCATTTGGCCGCAACAGCCAGAGCTGTGCTGATCCAAAGCCAGGAGCCAGGAGCTTCCTCCAGGTCTCCCACATGGGTGCAGGGCCCCAAGGACTTGGGCCATCCTCTACTGCTTTCCCAGGCCACAACAGAGAGCTGGATCGGAAGAGGAGCAGCCGGGTCTTGAACCGGCACCCATATGGGGTGCTGCACTGCAGGCCAGGGCGTTAACCTCTGTGCCACAGCGCTGGCCCCAAAAGATTTACTTATTTATTCTAAAGTCAGAGTTACACAGAGAGACGAGAGGCAGAGAGAGACAGAGAGGTCTTCCATCCGATGGTTCACTCTGCAATTGGCCACAACGGCCGGAACTGCGCCGATCCGAACCCAGGAGCCAGGAGCTTCTTCCAGGTTTCCCACACGGGTGCAGGGGCCCAAGGACTTGGGCCATCCTCTACTGCTTTCCCAGGCCACAGCAGAGAGTTGGATTGGAAGTGGAGCAGCCGGGACTAGAACCCGTGCCCATATGGGATGCCGGTGCTTCAGGCCAGGGCATTAACCCACTGTGCCACAGCGCCGGCCACTCAAATGATTTTTGACAACATCTGAAAAGTGACTCCATGGAAGAAGGATGGCCTTAGTAACAAATGATGCTAAAAATAACCAGGCAGTGATAGGTTTTTTTAAAAAAAAAAAGAAATTCAATTTTAAGTCTTACATCTTGCATGAAGTTTAACTCGGGGGCAAGCATTTGGGTGCAGCAGTGAAGATACTGCTTGGGACATTTGTGTTCCATGTCCGTGTGCCTGGGTTTGAGGTAGGCTCCACTTCTGGTTCCAGCTTCCAGCCAATATTTACCCTGGAAAGCAGCAGATGACGGTTTCAAGTGGTTCGGTCCCCGCCACCCATGTGGGAGACCCAGATTAAGGTCTAGGATCCTGGCTTTATCCCAGCCCAGCCCTGCCTGTTCTGGAAGATCAATCTGTCAAATAAGATGAAAATGAATTAAAAATATTAAAATAAAAATGAAAAAAAAACTCAAAGCAGATCATGGGCTTACAAAAATATTAGATGTAAAGCTATTAAAAAAAAAAAACAACAAACAAATCTTTGGGTTAGGCAGAGTTCTTAGATTAAAAAAAAGTATAATTAGGGGCCAGCGCTGTGGCGCAGCAGGTTTATGCCCTAGCCTAAAGCACTGGCATCCCATATGGGTGCTGGTTCTAGTCCTGGCTGCTTCTCTTCCAATCCAGCTCTCTGCTATGGCCTGGGAAAGCAGTAGAAGATGGCCCAAGTCCTTGAGCCCTTGCACCCATGTGGGAGACCTGGAAGAAGCTCCTGGCTCCTGGCTTCGGATCGGCGCAGCTCCAGCCTTTGCAGCCATCTGGGGAGTGAACCAGCGGATGGAAGATCTCTTTGTCTACCTCTCTCTGTCACTCTGTCTTTAAAATAAATAAAATAAATCTTTTTTAAAAAGTACAATTAAAGGAAAATATTGGTAAATAACACTTCACCAACTTAAAGGTTTTTGTTGTAGGAAAAGCCCTGTTGAGACAGGTATTGGGGCACAGTGTTAGACCATTGCTTGACAACCATATCCCATACCTATCCCATATCGAAGCGCTGGCTAGTCCTGGCTACTAGGCTTCTGATTCAACTTCCTGCCAGTGCACATCCTGAGAGGCAGCAGATGATGGCTTGAATACTTGGGTCCCTGTCACCCAGGTAGGAGCCAGTTCCTGGCTTTAACCTGTTGGGCTTTTGGGTAGCTTTAACCTGGCCCAGCCTTGCTCTTGTGGGCATTTGGGTAGTGAACCGGGGGATGGATGCTGAACCAGCTGTCTGTCACTCTTTTAAACATTGAAAAAAGAACTACAACCAAAAAAGTTAGTAAAAACAAATGGTTAAAGAAATTGTACTGCATTCATACCACACTTAACAGCATAAAAGAATGAATTATTGGGGCTTGCATTGTGGCACAATGGGTTAAGCTGCTACCTGTGATGCCAGCATACCCTATGGGTTCCAGTTCTAGTCCCAGATACTTCACTTCTGACCCAGCTGCTTGCCAAGGCACCTGGGAAAGCAGTGGAAGAGGGCCTATATAATTGGGATCTTGCTACCCTGTGTGGGAGACCCAGATGAAGTCCCAGGCTCCTGGCTTTGGCCTGGCCCAGCCGTGGCTGTTGCAGCCATTTGGGGAGTGAATCAGCAGATGAAAGATCTCCCCCTCTCTCTATAACTCTGCCTTTCAAATAAATAAATTAAAAAAAAATAATAAAATGTTAATTATTCTTGACAATGAAGTGTATGACAAAATGACAAAAGATATTCAGAATGTGGCACTGCTGATCTTTGGTGAAAGATGAAATGTGGGATAAAATGTGTCCAGAAGTCAAATGTGTCAGAAGACAGTATCTGAGTTGCTCATTTGAGCAAGTGGGTAATTAGTGGTTTCATTTGCTGAGCAGCCATTCGGTAAAGAGTAGAAAAAAGTTTTGGGTGTGGCCAAGTTTGTGTTGTCTGGGAGACATTCAAATACATAAGTCTAGTTAACTGTAGAATATGCTAGAATGGAGTTGACAACAAAACTCTGATATGGACATTTAATTTGATAATAACCAGCACGAAAATGATAATTTGCCAGGAGAATGCACAAGATGGACAAGGACAATAAGTCACAGTCACAGTGACTACAAAGGAGTTTCAACATTTAAGGACCAGGTAAAAGGTCACTGTCACAAAGGATATTCAGAAAAGGAAAACAATTAGGCAAAAATGCTATCTCTCAAAACAAGACCAGAGTCGTGGCACAGTGAGCTAAGCTGCCTTCCTCAATGCCAGCAACCCACTAAAGTGTAGAATCAAATCCTGGCTGTTTCACCTCTGATCCAGAATCCTGCAAAAGTGCCCAGGAGGCTGGCGCCACTGCTCACTAGGCTAATCCTCTGCCTTGCGGCGCCGGCACACCGGGTTCTAGTCCCGGTCGGAGCACCAGATTCTGTCCCGGTTGTCCCTCTTCCAGGCCAGCTCTCTGCTGTGGCCCGGGAGTGCAATAGAGGATGGCCCAAGTGCTTGGGCCCTGCACCCGCATGGGAGACCAGGAGGAGGACCTGGCTCCTGCCTTTGGATCAGCGCAGTGCGCCGGCTGCAGCGCGCTGGCCGCGGCGGCCATTGGAGAGTGACCAACGACAAAGGAAGACCTTTCTCTCTCTCTCTCACTGTCCATTCTGCCTGTCAAAAAAAAAAAAAAAAAAAAAAAAAAGTGCCCGGGAAAGCCAACCTCTGACACTCATGTGGGAGACCTGGATGGAGCTCCAGTCTCCTGGCTTTGGCCTGGATCAGCCCCAGCCACTTGCCATTTGGTGAGTGAACCAGTGGATGGAAGATCAGTCTCCTTCCCTCCCCCCTTCCTCCTATCACTCTGCCTTTCAAATAAATAAAGAAATAAATCTTTAAAAAAAAAAAAGAATGACGTGTCAGAAGAAAAAGTGGTGACTATGACCAAGGAGTGAAGAGATTAATTAAGGGGAGGACTGAAAACTCTTCCTCTGAATTTAGTGGCCTGGGGGGTCACATGTCGTCATGAGACATGCTTTGGCAAAAGGACAAAGCAAGCTTTGGACTGGAGTAGATGGACGACAAAGGTGGAAGGGCAGACAATATCAACAACTGTTAACTTTAGCCCTGAAGAATAGGAGAAAGCCTGAAGAGGAGTTGTTGTGTTACCAAGAATTCTGTTCAAAGAATTATGTTTAATTGGTACCGTATATGAGGTAGAAGGGAAACCAAGAGTCGGGACAGAAGGGTAACAAACAGTTGAATAGGTAAGAAAACATGATGCAAAGTACAAGGAGCAGAGTCATCTAAGACAGAAGAGAAGAAAAAAAGAAAATAGCATTTGTAGGAAAAGGGGGCCAGCTTTGTGGTGAAGCTGCCACCTGTGATGCCAGCATCTCATGAGTCCTGGCTGCTCCACTTCCAATCCGGCTCCCTGCTAATGGTCTGTGGAAGCAGCAGAAGATGGCCTAAGTTCCTGGGCTTCTGCCATGAACGCGGGAAACCTAGATGGAGTTCTGGGCTCCTGGCTTTGGCTCAGCCTCTGCTGTGCCCTGCCTTTGCAGCCATTTGGGGAGTGAACCAGTGGATGGAAGATTGCTTGATTCACTCTCCCTTTTCAATAAATATTTTTATTAAAAAAAGGGGGGGCATATTTTGCATTCTAAGAAGAGGGGAAAAGTAAAGGAACCATGCAGAAATGGGTAGGTTTAGAAATATGGTCACAGTATATACAGTATATACTCCTGGACCACTTCAAGGGACGTTTTGAAGAGAAGGCAAAGTCATCTGCTAAGAATAAAGGGCTTGATTAATATTTATTCTCGCAGCTAGTTCCCGAGGTATATATATTGACTAAATTTATTTAATAACCGTTAATCACTGTCTTCTCAATGCAGCTGTTCATTAGAATCAATATACAACTTTCTTCAAATTAGCCACTAGGGGGCAGAGAGGCTGCCGATCTTTTCCTCTATTTTAGCCCAGTGAAGCTAACAGAAAACTGTGGTCCAGTAGTTAAAAATATATTTCATCCCAAGAAAATCATGTTTAGGTTTTGCACAGATGTACATGTGTGAGCTCCTGCCTACACACGCACACACGGGAGCACGACAGAAGGAGGTCTCCACTGTAGCCCTGTCATGATACCCTAGGGGCTACGCTCAACATTGTCTATTTTTGAGTTCCTCCAGGACACAAAGAAAACACCCCACAGATCTTGTATACTCTTTATGACTAATCAGTAAAAAAAGGATGGTGAAAAACTTCCTAAAAATGAACTCCTGGCATGTATCATATCTTCTTCCAAATTATTTTTAATCTATACCCACCCCCCTTTCCAAATTAAATAAGACTGGGTTTTAATTTTTATTTGAAAGGGAAAGAGACTGATAGACCCACACAGATATCTTCCATCTGCTGGCTCATTCCTCAAATGCCTACAACAGCCAGGGCTGTGCCCAGGATGAGCCAGGATCCCAGAACTCAATCAGCCCAGGTCTCACACGTGGGTGGCAGGGATGACAGTACTTCAGCCGTCAGCCGCTGCCTCTCAAGGTGCGCATTTACCAGGAACCTCGAATCCCAGGCGGAGCTGAGACTCAATCCCAGGCATTCCGATCTGGGATGTGGGTTTCCCAAGCAGCATCTTAACCGCTGTGCTAAATGCCTGCCCCAAGAGGTAGGTTTTGGAAAAACAGTTTTAAATAATTGTATCTCTTAAGCTACTTTGGTCCCCTTATCTCAGATGCTTGATGCACCCTTACAATAGAGATTTATCACCCTACAACACCACATGCCTATGTGTGTAAGTGAAGAAGTAGCTGTTTTGAAGCATGTGTCTAGCAATGGAGCTAGGATACTTCATCCCAAGTTTGGTTCCTAGACCCCTAGCAATCTGAGGAAACTGGCAGAGTTCTAACTTACAACAGGGTGCAGAAATTCAACACCCCAAAAGAAAAACAGATTGTTCCGTGGAAGTTCAGGTCTAGACAGATTGGGTCAAATTGAGGCAGGGGAACCAAATTTCTACAGCAGGAAAGGCTTCCCGTGATTCCAGTGAAACACATCACATTCTAGCCTAAGGAAAGCTGCTGTGAGTCTGGTCAGGAGCCTGCAGCGGCATAGAAGACAGGTGATAGACAGGCTGAGACCCGCCATCTAGGGCGAGTCAAGTGGTTTAGACGGTTATTTTGAGCTAACTGTTGTTTGTGAACACAAATACCCATGAAATGGGTCATAAAGGCAGTCTGAGTGATAGCACCAAAGTAGTCATCAATCAAATGTAGATACAATGTCAACTTGCTTGTTTGCAAATGGTTTTAAAAACAAAGTTTCAAGGTTCCTTAGGGTAGTGTTCTAATTTGAAGAGTCACATTTCTTTCCTCTTTTTTTTGGGGGGGGGGGGACAGGATGCTATTCCACTAGTTGGTATGGTATATCTGAAAGCTCTGTAGGACAAGGTATTTTTTAAAATATTTACATAAATGTTAATAGCAAAGGACTTGTTCCTTAACCCTAATTAAAACTCAATTTTCTGAGTAAACTGATAAAACCCTAAGAAGGAAAAAAGTTTCTCTTAGTGATTATAATACTTTGCTTCACACTGACACCCCAAAATGAGCTTTATAAAATGGTGAGACACATTTCGCTGCCTCATCCCCACTATGTTAAATCTGTGTCCACTTTCAAATGTCATGTGCTAAATCCTTAGATTTTTTTTTTCCCCAACGAATGATCTAAGAGCTTGATTTCATTGACACACACATTTGCACTCCCCAACAACAACACTTCCTTTGAAAAACAGAATGTCACTTCCTCAGTCCAGAGGCCAGCAGTCCCTTGGTTCAGAACTGGGGAGCCAAGACAGGAAACTCTGGTAAGCTCCTGCCCCCCGCCCCCCGCCACGGGTGCAGCTGACAGAGGGCAGGGTCTGTTCAGAGCTCCCTTGATGCACTGCAGCTGGAAGGCGAGGCGCCCTTCCAGGCTGTGGGAGTGAGCCCTGAGCCCAGCACGCACATCGGTGCAACAAGGACACAGCCTGGGATGCGAGCAGGGGGAAGATGGGAGACCTTGACACCGTTCTTTGGCAGCCTTCCTTCCGTTTTCCAAACTCCTTGTGACTACCCTGAGGCTGATTGCAGCCGAATCTCAGGACCTGGCACCATCTTGTACTTTGACCTCACCACACAAGGCACCCTCTGGCTAGGGGGAGAAAAACCCAAACTCCTCACGTCTCAGCTCCCGACTGTTCCACCTGGCCCGGTGCTGCCGGCTTCTTCCCTGGAGGGGAGTGGCTGCCCCGCGGTCTCAGTAAACAACGCCGGTTAGCACCACCTGGCAACCGAAACCCTGATCTCCCCGACCCCAGACGCCCAAGGGCGGCACCTCAGCCAACCGGGGCCAGTTATTAGCGGACCAAACTGCAGTGTCACCATGGGGGCGGGGAGGGGGGGACGGAGGGGAAGGCGAGAGATACACAGAATAAAGGGAAAGAGGGGACAAACAAATGAGTCACTTAACACACGAGCTGCACATGCCGCTGACGCCGCCCGTGATGCGGCGCCCGGGGACGGAGAGGAAGCCGCGGCCACCGGGAGGGGCCGGCAGAGAAAGGGCAGGGGAGAGGGCTCGAGGCGCCCGGTTCTTTGTGGGGCCCGCGCCCCCTCGCCGCGGGCTGAAGCCGCTCCGGGCTTGCGAGGGTGCCCCGGGCGCGGGAATCAACTCTCACGGTCTCCGAAAACAATCAATACAAACTTCCACACCGGATTTAGTTCACACCGAGGCTGGCTGGGGAGGCGCGGCCGACGCGCCCGCCGAGCCGACGAGCCGCAGCCTCACCCCGCTGGCACGGCCCGCCCCGCCCCTCCGCGGCGCACCTGTGACAGGTGTGCAGGTGCCCCACGCGCCGGCGAGCCGCGGGGCGCGCCCGCCGCTCCTCGCCCCCCAGAGGACGCGGGGACCCGCCCTCCCCGTCGGCGCCGCCCCTCCGGAGCCCTCAGCCCCTCGCAGGCCCGGGGCGCCCCGAAGGTGCCGCGCCCGCTAGCCGCCCGCCCGCACTCACATAGCGCCTCAACTTCTTCTCGGGGGGCGATTTCCTCAGCCAGCCGGTGCACACCACGTCGCCTCCGCCGCCGCTCATGCTGCCGGCCGCCTGGAGCCCGCCGCCGGGACGCGGCGACAAGGGCGCGGGCGCGGGCTGCTGGGTCAGCCGGCCGGCGGTGCGCAGCTCAGGGAGGGGAGGGGCTGGCGGCCCGCGGCCACGGGCGAGCGTGAGGACAAGGCGGCGCGGCCCGCCTGCGGCGCGCGCCCGAAGCCCCGCGCGCGCACTCGCGCACTCCCGGCCGCGGCGGGGCGCCCCAGCAGGAAGGCCGGAGCGTTGGCCACGCCCACTGCCCGCCGCGCCCCCAGTAGGGCGGCCTCGCCGGACGCTGAGGACGCCCGGCAGCTCCGGGCTCGGGAGGCCGGAGGTCCGCGAGCGCGCGGAAAGCCGTGGGGCCGCGCCCCCTGGAGTCTTGCTTTTTTCCCCCAAGCCTCGGGCAGCGGGCGGGGGAGGCGGCCGCGCCCCGGGGGGCGGGGGTGTGGTGGGAGGCGGTGATTGCCCGCCATCGCAGATTGATTTTGCGTGGAGTGTGGAGAGAGAGGGGATCTGCGGGCCGCTCGCCTTCCCGATCCATTCCCAGAGTTTCGGGTTGCAGAGGGTCAGGTTCCAGTTGAAAGGAGTGACCTGCTTTTCTGCAGGCGTTTCAGGGACTCGCGCACACCCGTGGCGGGAGCAGGAAAGCCCGAAACCAGACCTACTAAGTGCAGGGGAGCTTTTGCATTCATCATTTACATGATTGTCTCTGCATCTACAAACTGGGCGGGCGGTATTAGGACCGTTTCACCGTTCGCCTCAGGGCCCAAAGCGAGCTCCGGGCGTAGCCGGGTTTCTAATTCAGGTGTTGGCGGGGAGGAGGGGTCGGTCCCGCTCCTCCGCTGTTTCAGATGGGTGAATTGCTTTAATGTCTGCGGATCCACTTGGGGGCCTCTTACTGATAGGAAACCAAGTCCAGCTGGTGCCCTCCCACATTGCCTCTGGGAAAATGGAATTCAGTAGAAGAAAACCCGGATGGTTTGTAGCATCAGGGAATCAAGCATCGGTCCGTGTATTTCATGGTGAATTGGAAGGCAAGGTGGGGCAGAACAAGAAATGGTGTCGGGGCCGGATCCGTGGCTCACTTTGTTAATCCTCCGCCTGCGGCGCCAGCATCCCATATGGGCACCGGGTTCTAGTCCCGGTTGCTCCTCTTCAGTCCGGCTCTCTGCTGTGGCCCGGGAGGGCAGTGGAGGATGGCCCAAGTGCTTGTGCTCCTGCACCGGCATGGGAGACCAGGAAGAGGCTCCTGGCTCCCCTGGCTCCTGGCTTCGGATCGGCGCAGCGCCGGCCGTGGCGGCCATGTGGGGCGTGAACCAACGGAAGGAAGACCTTTCTCTCTGTATCTCTCTCACTGTCTAACTCTGCCTGTCAAAAAAAGAAAGAAAGAAAGAAATGGTGTCAACATTCCCAGAGTTCCAACTCATTGAGGTAGACCTTGAGACTTCTGTGTAAACTGGGATATAATGATAGCCTCTCATTGTGATTTAACGGAGGTAAATAGTGTATGGAAGCACACAGGGAACTCAATATTTCAAGGGGGGTGGGAGGAGCTGTGTAGGAGCTTTTATTTTTTTTTTTTTAACTCAGTTCCTTTATAAGGAGCATTGAAAGGTAAGTCTTTCCCTAACTTCTCTGAGAAGGGGACAGTCACCATTTTATCAGTGTGAGAAGCAGGGTGCCGCTCCCTTGCTACCTAGACTAGGCTATTTTGCTCATTTCTCCATCTCCATGCATTTCAGTTTGTTGTTTCAAGCAGCTGGACATCATCTGAATCAACAGATACTGGTTGGGCTGGAGCAAGTTCACCCCTTTCAGTTTGCAAATGTTAGCCCCCTGCTATGTGCTCAGCTCTTCTAGACATCCTGGAAGGTTTCGCGATCAGCACCCCTGGGCCCACCACTTCACTGTCTTCAATATCCGGTGTGCTGTTATATAAAATACAAAGCCAGAATGATCAGGCTACGTTCCAACTGTTCCAACTCAGGGATTCTTGAACCGTATGCGAGGGCTACCACTAGAATTATGGCCATTTTAAACTTCTGGCTTTGTGAGACATAAATATCAAAATGGTCAGCCAAACCGTCACTCCCAACCAAAATAAAGCAGTCCTTCTGACTTCACTCACATCTGAGTCACGGGGATTGCAGAGCCTGAGAAATCTGCATGGCCGAGCTGCAGCTGGGGCCTGTGATGCAAGGCAGGCAGACACAGATTAGTCTTTTGCATACACCCTCTGATAGTTTAGGTACGATTCAAGACATAAGATGGGAGACTGTTTGGCAACAGCTGGCTAGGGGTTAAGCTGCATTCTGCCAGAAATTCTTTAGGGTTATTCTGTTTAGCAAAATACCCTTTTTACAATTCCATGTGCAAGCAGAAACATTAAGTGTTCCATGGTCAATGTCAGGAGGGACCCTGAAACACAAGTTACAAGGTGAGGGCTTGAGGATCTCCTCTCTGAACATCCTTCCCCAAAGGTTACAGAAAGGGGTTCTTCTTGGGGCTCTCTCACCCTCCCCATCTCATCACTAGGCTACCAGCGCCAGCACAGGCTGCACACAGGAAGCGGGACTGCTGCAGAGGTCCTTGACTGCAACCCGGAGTGTCTCCTTCTCTGAGCCTGAGAGGCTGCCAGGCCTAGAAACAGCCCTTGGACAGAATGCTCCTCTTGGGCCCTTTACTCAGCCCTCTCCATGCTCACGCGCCCTGCCCCCATTTTCACCGGGGAAAAATGGAAAACAAATTATTTGGATGATGAATTTACACAAAGATAGGCGCCATCTATCGGAACCAGTTGGGGTGACAACCCCCTCCCCAAGCCCTTGCAAGGACATGCATCACTAGCCTATAATTTAGACAATGTAGATTAAAGACCACTGGTATTTCCTGGGGGGAAATTAATGACCAGCTCCAAGAGTGCTTTGGGCCATTAATTCTATATTCCCATTAAATTTGCAGGAAATGATCATCTTATAGGAAGGGAGCGTTACAGACGCTTATACCTGGGTGGAAAACAGGGACACCACTTTTTGCCCCCAGTTCCAGGTCTTCCTCTCCCCATCTTTTCCCTCAAGCCTGGTTCTAAAAAACATAATGTGACTTGGAATGTCATCCGTGACAGCCTGCAAGCGTGCCTTTTGCAGAATTGAGGGTCTGTGGCCAAGGGCAGGTGGAAGGCTCCCAGGAATGGGTTGGGAGGGCTGGAGAGAGAGCTGTCCTTAGCTGCACACCAGACTGGCATGATTAATAACACTCACGCCAGGCCTGATGTCAGTGACTGGACTGGGGGGTGGGTATTTGTGTCCTAGCCCTTCTGCCTTTCCTCCCCTTCAGTGTAGTTAATTCCAGCACTGAGCACTGGTTGCCAAAGTCCCGGTGACCAACTGAGCCTCATCTCTCTTTCAGGCACAGTGAGGTGTGTGCCCCCTGATTGCTTTGAGACCCTGTGGGGCCCACCAAACAAGTTACCCTGATGTATGCAAGTGGACTCTTGGCATCTAGTTAATGAGGTCTGAAAAACAGGCTGGAGTGTGGCTAAAGACCTAATTGGGTTTCCTCCCTGTCTGTGGCAGCTAAAAGTAAGAGAATTACTGGACACTACACCCAGTGGGAGACATTTTGGGAAAAAGATTCTTAAAAAGGAAAGTTTGAGCAATTCCACTTTCTCAACATCACCTCTGTAAAGAACCAGAACCAGAGTGGGTGTTATGGTGCAGCAGGTTAAGTTGCTGCTTGGGATGCCTGCATGCCATAACAGAATGCCTGGTTTGAGTCTTGGCTACTCTATTTCTGATCTAGCTTCCTGCTAATGTGCCTGGGTGGCATTAAATGATGGCCCAGGTACTTGGGTTCCTGCCACCCACATGGGAAATGAGGTTGGAATATCTGACTCCTGGCTTCTGCCTGGCCCAGCACCGGGCTGTTGCGGGCATTCTGGGAGTGAACTAGCACATGGAAGAATTCTTTCAAATAAACAAATCGTAAAAACAAAAAACCAGAACCAGTGCTAATTGCTTTGTGGCTACTATGCTCCCAGGACTTGCTCCTGACACTGGTGGCAGTGCTGCAAGCTCAGTTGCCTTATTCTCTCTAAAACAGACTGTCAAGGGCCTTGGGAAAGTGCCCTAGTATTCCAAACCACAGGGCGCATGCTGGCTCCTTACATGCCTTGCAGACAGAACTTCTCTCTTGAATTGGAACTTGGTTGTAGGTCAAGATCTGAAGACACCGTTCCCTAAATTTTCTGACCCTTCCCCAGCATAGTTGCTCAGTCTTTTCTTGGTACCCATAGCACTTGTACAGATCGGGTTATCCTTCTCTACTTGCCAATGTGTTTTTACTTGTCCAGGAGCTGTTCCCTGAGGGCGGTTATGTGTCATCCTCATTTCTTTTTAATCCCTAGAGCTTCTCAGAAGTGTGCCAGCCACACAATAGCTGCTCATTAAATGTCTGTAGTGAGCACGAAGGAGCTCTTAAAGGATGACAGGTGGAAGCTGCTGGCCACTGGAGCATCCAACACACTGGTGCATCTGTACCAGTTATCTGTGAGGGTACCTGGAAGGGAGGCAGGTGGAGGCCATCCTAAAGAGGCTGTAACTCTTGGACAGTTTCAAAAACAATGGCTCATTTGACCTTTTGACTTTTACCCCCAGCCTCCAGAGAGCTAATGTATTAACCCCTGGTTTCCCCCACTGTGTACAGATTCCTCTTCTCTGGGACAAATCTTTGTGGTTACCCTGTTGTCTGCCTTCCCCAGGACAGCACTACAGGAGCACTATTTAACGCTTTGTATCCAGACATAACACCAGCAAAGCTGAAGTCATGTATCCTCAGAGAGGTTTCCTCCAACAGATGATCAGAAATGCTATTTCTTCCTGCACCAGATGAACGCTTGTTGCAGGTGTGGATTTGACAGTCTTTTTTTTTCCCCCTGGGGATACGGAGACCTCAGGTGATCATCTCATCTAACCCTGTAATTTACTACTTGTCCAAGGTGATTGGCTCATTCAACCCATGATGTGCTGATAAATGTACAGGACATTCTGGTGGTGGTGGTAGCCTTGATTTATAGCATTGGTAACTTCTACTTCAATTCCCCATGGCCAATTTCAACCTATGAATTTAATGTCCTTGAACATGAAGTAGGACATACATAGTTACAACACACATAGTAATACACCATTATTTAGTACTTCCAACATAAAGATACGAAAAGATATAAATAATGATGAAAGCAGAGGTAACAGTAAAATATAAAATAATTACCAAGTGATGAGTTGGGGTACTTATTCTCATTTTTAAAATGTAAATATTAATTATAAACTCACATGACTGAATTTTAAAATATCATTAATATACCATAAAAGTTGGCATTTTAAAGTATACAATTCAGTGATTTCTAGTACTTATATACTCACTGATTTTGTAGCCATCACTGCACATTTCAGAACATTTACATTATTCCCAAAGAAACTCTTTAACAATCACTCCCTTTTCTCCCAATGCCACACCCTGGCAACCACTGATCTACTTTTTGTTTCTCTGGATTTGGCAATTCTAGACATTTTTTATATCTGGAAACATACACTATATGGCCTTTTGTATCTTCTTTCACTTCATATGCTTTCAAGGTTCACTTACATTGCAGCATTTACGAGTTCTTTGGTCCTTTTTAATGACTGAATAATATTCCACTATACTGATATACCATGTTTTATTTATCCATCACCAGTTGGTGGATACTTCAATGGTTCCCACCTTTTGGCTATTATAAATAATAGTACTATGAACCTTCATGTACAAGTTTTTGCATGAACATGTTTTCAGTTCTCTTAGGTATATACCTCGGTGTAGAACTGCTGGGCTGTAAGGTGACTTTAACTTTTTAAGGAATTGCTGAGCTGTCTGCCAGCATGGCTGCTTCATTTTACATTCCCATTAGCAATGTATGGGGGGTTCAAATGATCTCCATCTTTTCCAACACTTATTGTTGATTTTTTTTTAAAAAAGATTTTATTTATTTGAAAGGCAGAATTAGAAAGAAAGAGAGAAAGAGAGAAAGAGAGAGAGAGAGAGAGAGAGAGAGAGAATATCTTTTCCATCCACTGGTTTATTCCCCAAATGGCTGCAAGAGTTGGTACTGGGCCAGTCTGAAGCTAGGAGCTTTATCCGAGTCTCTCATGTGGGTGGCAGGGGCCCAAGCACTTGGGCCAAATTCTTTTGTTTTCCCAGGCACATTAGCCAGGACCTGGATAAGAAGTGGAACAGCTGGGACTGGAATCAGCACCCATATGGGATGCCAGTGTCGACTTAACCCATCACACCACAATGCTATACCCAGGCATCTTAACTGTTAGGCTAAATGTCCACCCCTATTTTCCATTTCCTAACTATAAGTTGATCTTAAATTTCTGACAATTTGTATTTAATTCCACAACTGATATGCTTGGTCTCATTTTCCATAATCTTTTATTATGCTTCCATACTGGTTTATTTTTTCAGTAGATCTGTGTTCCCCAAAGTGGGATGCATACACCACAGTTGGTGTACAAGACATACTCTCGCTGGAGCTCAAGAAAAAAATACCATTTTTTAAACATAAAAATTAAGGATGATAGTAAGTCTTACTTATATTTAATAGGATGGCATTTTTACTTTGTTGAGGTCCACATAAGACAGGTATTCCCAGGAAATGAAGAAGAGCCAGTTCCAGAGGTCAAGGTGAAAGGCAATGACAGCTTTACATCTTGCTCCCTTCTACTGCCTTCCTGGAGCTTAAATGTCCATTAAGTGGATTTGAGGGTTATTTAATTTACTTTTATCTAAGCTAATTTACAAAATTGGCAACGATCTTAATTAAAATGATTCCCGGGGTGAGAGGGTCTAAGGTAGCTTCCTATGCAGTGCACCGGGTCTTTCTCCATGCAGGCTCTCAGCTAGTCCATCTTACACGGTGATGGCATTCTTCCAGGGGTGGGGACAAATGTGCTAGGTAGGCCTGGAACCTGACAATTTAGGGTCTCAGGTTCTTTCCATCGCTGAAGATCCTAGTCCTGTCTTCAGCCCAATCAAAGCAGAAAAACATAGTAGAGAAGGCACACTTGCTCTCTCCAAACCCTAGCACAGAAAAGATGGCTTCATTTTGGCTCATATGCCTTTGGCAAGAACTGTTCGCGATCTGCACCCTGACAGGAAGGGGCAGGGACCATTCCTTGCAGGCAGCCTTCCTCTGGGGGCATTCATACTGTCTTTGGGGAAAGCAGGACAAGTCCCTGGACACAGAGTAAAAATGTGCGACAGAGTCCTGCGTGGCATGGACGTGAGGATGAAGAGAGGCACAGAGCAAGGGATGGGAGAAGGCACCACCTTCCACAGGTTCGGCTCTCTGGAAGCACCATGATTTCATTTTAATAATGTTGCTTTTAACAAACAGCTTGCAAAAACTTTCTACAATTAAGCAATCTCAAGGACTGGTACAAGCCAACTCTAGCTCATCCATGAAACCCTACCACCTCTCTCTGGTCATGTCTCCTTTTTTTGCTGACAAGAACAATACTCAACAGATTTGTATTTCCTTCTTCTTACCTCCTTCCTACAGAAAACCGAAACAAACCAGTCCCCTGCCTTTGGGAAGGAAGACAATTTTTGTCTGCTGGAGAATCACAAGGTTGTCAGCTCCCAACAAACACTCTGGGCAGAACACAGTGTCTCTCTCCTACATTTCTGTTGAGAAACAAAAATAAACCCCAAATGTATCTTTCTGACACCCAGATGTATCTTCTGGATGAGCTCTCAAGCAGTTGCTTCACCAGGGCAAACAGCTGTGGTCTGTTTCAACATAATTTGATGTAATCAGGGTTAATTTTGATGATGTAGTAACTCTGAAGACTGTTTTTTAACTGGATTACTGTTGGGTCAACAATCATGTGGCATTACATTTAGTGGCTGAAACAAAAGCCAGAATTAAAACAGCTTCCCTTCAGCCCCCTTCTAAATGACAGCTCCACTGGGCTTAGAAGTTATGGGGCACATTTAACACAATTAGCTAAAAAAAGAGAGTAGTTGCACTCCATGTCCAAGGTCCAGCTTCCTCGAACTGAAAGAGCTGCAGACTTACTGTTGCTTCCCTTTCCTTGAGTGGTCAGAAATATGTTGGCAACAATCATTATAATTCAATATTTTCATAACATTCTAGGTTTTTCCTATGAAGATTTCCTGAACCAAATGATGATTTTTAGCAATTCACCATTCACCACACATATTTTCAAATTTCTTCTTTTATGCGGGCACCATTCAGTTTCATACCAGGGTGGAAGGCACGAGGCACACAAAGCCCTACACACATTTGGAACTGGTTCTGAGGAACAAGGTCTGTACATCCATAGGGTTGGTCACCGTTGTTTATGGCCAGTCTAAGAGCAGGATCTAGCTGCTCTAGACACACACTGTTTATTTGGTCTCTTCAGTTTTTAGTTTTAACTAGTCTGAACTACAGCTAAGGCCCATGACTAAAACCATTCTTAATACACTTCTAGAAGGCAGAATCTTCAAAAATAGATGCTTTGGGAAGCTGCCAAATGTACTGGTTCTTCAAAACCTCTCTAGTTCAATTACGTAGTTCCAAAAAGCTCTGATGTTTGCTATCCCCTCTATAAGTCTCCATTCATTTCCTTTCTGAATTTTTTTTTAAAAAAAATGATATAAAGAAACTTGAAAAGCAAAGAAGCCACTTACCCACCTACAGCATCTTACGGGGAATCCCCCATCTACACAATTTCCTGATTAACATATATTCTGGGATAATATGTGGGTGTAAAGGGAACAAAAAGGCAAAGAGACTTAGAAAAGTAATGAGAATTATTTCTGTTAAGTTTTTTTTTTTTTTTTTTTTTTGACAGAGTGGACAGTGAGTGAGTGAGAGAGAGAGAGACAAGTCTTCCTTTGCCGTTAGTTCACCCTCCAATGGCCGTTGCGGCCGGCGCACTGCGGCCAGCGCATTGCGCTGATCTGAAGCCAGGAGCCAGGTGCTTCTCCTGGTCTCCCATGGGGTGCAGGGCCCAAGCACTTGGGCCATCCTCCACTGCCCCCCTGGGCCACAGCAGAGAGCTGGCCTGGAAAAGGGGCAACCGGGACAGAATCTGGCGCCCCGACCGGGACTAGAACCCGGTTTGCCAGTGCCGCAGGCGGAAGATTAGCCTATTGAGCCGCAGCGCCGGGAAACTTACCTTCTTTTAGTTGAAAACAGCAGATACCCATTTCAAACTCACTTAAGTTCAACTGGGAAATCTATTGGTAAGAAAGCGAGGTGGGGCCGGCACTGTGGTATAGTGTAGCAGGTAAAACCGCAGCCTGCAGGGCCAGCATTCTATATGGGCTCAGGTTCGAGTTCCAGCTGTTCCACTTCCAATCCAACTCCCTGCTAGTGCTCCTGGGAAAGCAGTAGAAGTTGGCCCAACTGCTTAGATCCCTGCACCTATGTGGGAGACCCAGAAGAAGCTCCTGGCTTTGGCCTGGCCCAGCTCTGGCCATTTTGGTGATTTGGGGCGTGAACCAGTAGATGGAAGACCTCTCTCTCCCCCTCCCCTTCTTGGTCAAATAAATAAATCTTTAAAAAATTAATTAAAAAATTAAAAAGCAGTTATAGAAAGGGAGAGAGAGAGATCTTCCATGTACAGCTCACTATCCAAATAGTTGCAACAGTCAGTATTTGGCCAGCTGGGAGCCAGGAGCTTCATGCAGGTCTTCCAGGTGGGTGGCAGGAGCCCAAACACTTGGGCCGTTTTCCACTGCTTTCCCTGTTTTTTTTTTTTTTTTCTCCCAGTGTTGAAGGTGGCAGCTTTCCCAGCTACACCAAAATGCAAAATGTTGGCCACCATCTTTTTCAAGTTTTATTTACTTATTTGAAATGGAGAGTAACAGAGAGAGAGGGAAAGATGTAGAGAAATATCTTTCATCTGCTGGTTCACTTTCAAAATGGCTACAATGGCTGGGGCTGGGTTTGGGCCAGGCTATGGTCAGGGACCTGAATCTCCATCCTGGTCTCCCATGTGGTAGCAGGGGTTCAGGTACCTTGGCCATCATCTGCTGCTCTCCCAGATGCATCAGCTGGGAGCAGGATAAGAAGTGGAGCAGCCGGGACTTAAACCGATATTCATTTAGAATATGCGTCACAGGCAGACTTAACTTGATGTGCCACTATGCTGGCCCCTGGCCATAGGGTTTTTCATCTCTAACCATCCTGCCTTCATTTATTTCTCTCCATAGATTCTTTCTCCATCTTATAAGGTACATGTCTGCCTTAAAGCTACCATTTCAAGCAACCAGTCCAGACTGTACAGTGTTCTCAGTCCCAATTGCTCAAGAGAAACCGAGACTGGTCTATTTTGGGACAGGTGTTCAGGTGCCTACTATGTCTGCTAGGGACTTGTGGGCTAGTGTAGGGGAATTCTTAGTGGAAGGGTAAGTTTGATATTTAAGTAGACACCTCTACAGGTATTTAACAGGCATGAAAACCAATCTTGTGTCTTTCAGGACATATCTGTTTAAACTTTTAGGAAAACATTCAGAATGTAGGGGCTGTCATTGTGGCCTAGAAGGTTAAGCTGCCACTTGCTGTTCCACTTCCAATCCAGCCCGTTAATGCACCTGGGAAAGCAGTGGAAGATGGCCCAAGTGCCCAGCCCCTGCTGTTCTGGCCATTTTGGGGAATGAACCAGCAGATGGAAGATCTCTGTCTTTCCCCCATTCCCTGTAATTCTACCATTCAAATTAATAAAAAAATTTTAAAAAAAGTGTGCACTTCACATGAACCTTTTGAAGGCCCCTCATATTGGCCTGCCAACAAGTATTTCTTCAGAAAGACACTGAAATTCCTAAGAACCTGGTCTTATTTATCTTGGTATGCCTGTGCTGAACTTACAGCAGTAGGGCCTCAGAAAATCCTTACTAAAAACTGAATAACCTGAACATAAATAACCACCCTAAGTAACATGTGTATTTGATATTTTGTATTTGAATAGAAATAAAATATGTGCTTTCTTCTGTCTCTCTCTTTAAGATTTGAAAGGCAGTTAGAGAGAGACAGGGAAAGACAGAGAAAGAGAGATCTTCCATTTGCTAACTCACCCCCCAAATGGCCTCAGTGGCCAGGGCTGATTGAAGCCTGGTTGAAGCCAGGAGCCAGGAGCTTCCCATGTGGGTGCAAGGGCCCACGCAATCGGGCCATCCTCACTGTTTTCCCAGGAGCATTAGCAGGGAGCTGGGTAATCGGAGTAGCCAGGACTCAACTTGTTGCCCATATGGGATGCCAGCATCACAGGAGACAGCTTAACCCACTATACCACAACACTGGCCTCAGTACATACTATCGTTTATACCCATTTTCCAACGAATTTTTAAAAATTTACTTGAAAGGCTGTGCAAGAGACAGAGACAGAATCTTCCAACCCCTGAATCACTCATAAGGACTGGGGTAGATTTAAATTAAGAAAAAGGCACATCCAGATCTCCCACAAGGGTGGTAGGGAACCAAGTTCTTGAGCTACCAGGAAGCTGGATAGGAAGTATTCTGATATTGGAATTGGCATCCCAAGCAGTGATTCAACTTGCTGGTCTACAATGCCCCTTCCTGCCATGAGTTCCATGAATTTTCTGAAGTACAGTTATATCTACAGTAATATGTAGACAACGATATCATAGAGTTAGGTTCAAAGGATTGTGGGCACAGAGAAATTATCAACCAATTGTATGGGACTGAAACCTTACAAGAGACAGAGAGAGCGAGAGATCTTCCATCTGATGGTTCATCCCCCAGCTGGCCACAATGGCCAGTACCAGACCAGGTTGCAGTCAGGAGCCAGGAGCTCCATCCAGAACTCCCACACACGTGGCAGGGGCACAAGCACCTGGGCCATCCTCCGCTGCTTTTCCCAGGCCATTAGCAGGGAGCTAGATTGGAAGTAGAACAGTTAGGACTTCCCAGGCAGTGGCTTTACCTGCTATGCCATGATGCCAGCCCCGGGTTTTGGTTTTAATTTGTTTGGAAGCACTCCATATATATAGATATAGTACAGACATCAATTATTATTTGTTGAATTAGATGATGTGTTCAGTTTGGAGTCAAGAAACTTTTCTAGTTTAGAAAGCAAAGTGGGAAAAATGCTAACTGAAAATCTGGGCAACTTCAAGTTCATCCGGGACTTGATTCTGAATTTCTTCTATCCATTGAATACACTATTCACAGAGCACTTACTGTGTGTAAGGCACATGTCCAGGTGCTAGGGACAAGATGATGAACAGAACAGAGATATTCTCGAGAAGGATTCTACGGAGTTATTATACACCAGGAGCAGTGCCAGGAGAGAAATCACACTCAGTAACAGAGATTTTAAGGACAGATTACAGTTGAACTCATAATTGCTTTTGACTACCACCTGGGCATATCTCCAGTCTTGAGTTTATGTTCCCTTTTAAGTGTCTGAAATATTTAATACATTTTTAAACTGATCATTAAAGAGAAGAAGCCAGTTTTTGGAATTCTTTTTTAAGGAATATTTCCATGTGATGGACACATTACTGGTCACCTCAATGATTCATTCAATAGCTTTAATGAGTGCCTACCCTGTGCTAGACATTCTCCAAGGCATGCAGATATGAGGATGAATGCATTCTTATCTCTGCCATCTTGGAGCTCATGTACTGGCAGAGAAGGTATACGGCAGCAGGGAACAATCGGCATTTGCACCAGGTGCTCAGGGAGCACAAGGAAAGGAGGGTTACTGGAAGCCACTGTCCCATATTTGGTTCCTCAGAACCAAAGTTTTCTCCAGGAACACATGAAAATTCAGAAATCCGAGCTGCTTTTTGGAGTGTCACCACTGTTGAGACAAAGCCTCATAATTTCATGCAGTATGATCAGAACTGTTAATATCTTGATTCTGGGTGACTGAGAGGTGACAGGTGTGTGGCCCAAGAAAGCCCACACACAGACAAGTCGAGAGAAGCAGTGCTGAGTCAGGGTGCAGGGTACACCCCAACTGTGTGGGCAGCACAGGAATATGAGTAGGGGATTTGTAAAAGTTTCTGTTGAGGGCTGCTAATTCACTGGAAAAAAAATCAACAAAAGCTAAATGACAGTAAAATACAAAGATACAAAAGTTTCCACAAAGGATTTTGTGTGTGTGTGACTGCAGATCAATGAATAGCCAACTGCTATTTTTTGAGAACCATTAACCAGCACAAGTTAGCATTTAGTAAACTAGATAAGTTGTTGTTTTCAATAACACTGACCTGTCTGGTTGGGGAAGTGGGGTGGAAAGGAAGGGGAAGCAGCTGGATGCTGACATATTGTAGGCATAGGACGAATCACAAGCACACAAAGAAAACACGGGAGCGAGGAGGGGCGGGGTGGGGTGGGGGGAGTCACAGCCTGACTGGGCGGGAAGAGAGAAGGTTGGGAGGTGTGGCAGTGCCTATGCTGCATGGCTTCCCAGGGCTATCCCTTGCAGGCTGCTTTCCCAGTCTTGGTTTTCAGGCAGAAAGAACAACTATACCCAGTAACATGTTCAAACAGCAAGAGTGTTTTATAATCATAACATCTCTAATCATAAAATCATTAAAACCTCACTGAAGGTTTCTCATAGTGTGGAATTAAATTATCTACATCAGAATTATCAGAGTGACGGCTTTAAAAAAAAAAGTGAATCAGCCCTTCCAGGGTAGGAGCAGGTGATCCAAATTTCTTTTTTTTTTTAATTTTTATTTATTTATTTTTGACAGGCAGAGTGGCCAGTGAGAGAGAGAGACAGAGAGAAAGGTCTTCCTTTGCCGTTGGTTCACCCTCCAATGGCCACCGTGGCCAGTGTGCTGCGGCCGGCACACTGCGCTGATCCGATGGCAGGAGCCAGTACTTTTCCTGGTCTCCCATGGGGTGCAGGGCCCAAGCACTTGGGCCATCCTTCACAGCACTCCCTGGCCACAGCAGAGAGCTGGCCTGGAAGAGGGGCAACCGGGACAGAATCCGGCGCCCGGACCGGGACTAGAACCCGGTGTACCGGCGCCGCAAGGCAGATGATTAGCCTAGTGAGCCGCGGCGCCGGCCAGGTGATCCAAATTTCTAATCATCTCCAATGTGATTCCTACGCAGACACAACAAACTGGGGCAAGGCTACAGAACGGGAGCCCTTGGGTGGGAAGCCTGTCCATTTTATCTCTGAATTCACAGAATCTAGCACTGGGCGTGGCACTGTAAGCACTCAATAAAAGTTTACTGAACTCAACTGAACACACCTAAAAGATTTTAAACAAAAAACCATTCAATTCACTGCCCTGTAACAGCTGTTTCATTTTTCCATATTCTTCTAGTCTATGTACAGTTTCTACACTGCTGCAAGCACAAACTTCCCATTTTAAATTTTTAAAAATTTTTAACACTCATAATTTTTAACTGCTGCAAAATATTTCAACTCAACATGAATAAATACCTGAGCTCATATAGTATTTTTTCGCTTTCCAAAGGTTTTCCTTAGGAGACCTTTTTTGTAGGTGCTTTTCAGCGCATGAAACCCTTTCACACAGTCTTCCCCGCTTTTTTCACAACACTCTGTAAGATAAGCAGTACCCTCACCTTGCAGATGGCTTCACAGGCTTGGAGAAGAAATAATTTGCTAAGGATTCCACCACCGCTAACTGGAACATGAGACTTAAGCCAGGGTTTTCTCTATCTGCGTCTGACACCCTTTCTCAAGATACCAGACTCAGCCTGTTTTCTGCCTTGAATCCAATCCAACACTTTGCTGATGTAAAAGCCTGCAATGTGGAACGTGGCAGATGGAAATCACACATAAAGAGATCACTGGTCAACTATATACCCTGCCTTTGAGAGTACTGAAAAGTACAGGTGGAAGCCTTCAGTGAAAGAACTTACTGTTCTTCAAAAGTATCCATGCTTTCTGTGTATGACCCAAGCCCATGTCTGCAATCCCCAGATGAATGGGCTGGGTTTGTTTCAGAACACCCTGAAACTGCAATCTAGTTTTCTTAGCAGTTGTATGTACTAGGAAGTGGAGCAAATACTATAGGCCATTCAGGGAGAAAAAAGAGGCACCACAGGCTTTAAAGCTCTTATAATACGAAGACTAGTTCATAGGAAACTTGAGTGGCAGCTGAGTGAACAGGAGAGGGAAGCTTTCACCTACCAACAGAAAGGCCCATTGAAGGATACAATGCTCCAGCACTGTGGTACAGGCTGCTGCCTGAGACGACACCATCCCATATCAGAGTACCAGTGCAGGTCCAGCCACTCTGCTTCTGTTCCAGCTCCCTGATAATGAGGCTGGGAATGCAGTGGAAGATGGCCCAAATACCTGGGTCCCTACTTGGCTTCAGCCTGGACCACACCGGGCTGTTGCGACCACTTAGGAAGTGAACTAGCAGATGGAAGATCCCTCTCGTTCTCTGTTGCTTTCAAATAAATAAACACATAAATGAATATATAAAGGATATACTGCCTGATGAAAAGCTATAGGGTGCTACACTTCAGGAGAAGGACAGACTGTCCAGGTGAGCAGCTAGACAGATTCACTTCTAGAGAAGGCTGGAGAGAAGAAGGGTGGCTGTGTTTTCAATCTGTTAAATTTGCATGCTATAGAAGGCAGGTTTTAAGGATAGAAAAAGTTCTCTCCTAAGTTAATGAGACCCTATTCACTGAAGGGACAGCGCATAAATTACTAGGAATTGGGAAACACAGAGGAGGGTCATTTATATAAACATACGTAAGGGAGGTTATATGATCTCTAATAGGAGATTTTTCAAAATTAGGGTCCTAGGAAAACAGCAAGTCTTATAGAGCCAGTTTGCAGAGGTTAAAAGTCAAAGAAAGACAATTCTAAACGGCTCATGTTATACAAAATACAGTGCCAGCTGCACACATGTGTACTTGTAGCATAAACAAACTTGCTGTACAGCCCAAGTATCTGCTCTCAGAGTTACGCTGCTGCTTTTGACACTGACACTGGCGTTCCACAAAAGTGCCAACTTGAGTCCCAGTTGCTCCGTTTCCAATCAAGCTCCATGCTAATGCACCTAGGAAGGCGACGAATGATGACCAAAGTGCTTGGGCCTCTGCCACCCATGTGGAGACCTGGATGGAGTTCCAGGATCCTGCCTTCAGCCTGGCCCAGGTCTGGCTGTTCCAGCCATTTGGAGAGTGAACCAGAGGACAGAAGATCTTTTTCTGGAGAAAGGAGAGCCCTTTCCATCATTCTGCTTTTTAAATAAGTAAATAAATAAGTAAATACTTTCTGTTTTAAAAAAGAAATATCAAAGGCCTATAACTTAGGAGAGAGTAGTAATAGTGTCCACCAATGATCTTGCACTTAGGTTTCTTTATGTATTACAGGATGAACCCAAGAGGAAGGCAAGGCAAATATATATACACTGCCTAAAAACAAAAACGAAACAAAAAACTGGGGTAAAAAAAATTGAGGCAAAGTAAGCTTAAGTACATTGCTAGATCTAGTACCCTTTATCTTATTTCAATGTTTCTCTTTACTAGAATGTGTACTGAATTTTATTTGTAGTCTCTCTCAGTATTAGTAACTCTGAATCTTTATAATCAAATAAACTAATCTTTCACTAAACCAAAGGAATTCCAAACCCAGGAAGGTATAAAGGAACAAAGTCCATATTATATTGTCCTGTAAACTAGGAAAATACATGAAAGAATTTTATAAATTCTAAAGCAATATCCAAATGAATCACATCATTAATAATTGTGAATGGTAAAGGCATTCTAGGTTACTGAAGTCATGAGCTATGTTAATTCAATGATTAGCAGCCTGAGTAACAGTTAAAACCACTGATACTCTTGGTGGCTTCTTTACAGAAACGACCTTGTGTGTTAATGACTGTAAACTCACTGCCTCCAAACCAATGTCTGTATGAGAGCTAACTGGAGCCTCAGCAGATCACAGGGCAGTCGAGAGCTCTGTAGAAAATCCATGCTGTTGCTCATGACCCAGGAAAATGCTGTCTTATGGATGCCCTACTGAATCATTTCAGTGTAAGGTAATGAAGGATGCTTTCTGCTCTTTTTCTGTTTAATCTAGAGAATAAGAAATCACAATCAGATATTACTATCACCTATTTTATTTTCATTATACATACTTGAGATTGCAGACTGAATACAAATATTGATCAGAAGCCAAAACACTCCCACGCATTTCTTATCAATTCAATCCAGGCCAATCTGTCTCTCAACTCTGCATTTTTATGTTCTTGCCTCACCACTCACTAAAATAAATATATGAATAAACAGCAATCCAATCCAAATAAGCATCTTTCATCTATAATTATCTGAAGCAAGACATTTAAAGATGGGTAGAGTTAATCCATTTCACTGAATACATCTTCAAAGCCTGTTCAGTCGTGTTTGAATGTCTAGATTCACTTTATAGAGAATGTGAATATTGCAGGCTTCTGGCAGATCCTGTCTGAAAGGGACAAAAGGTCAAACAGTTCTTTGGCCGTTCTGTGACAATTAAAAAGTTGGGCTGGGTCAGAGGGTGAGTTATATCTAGATCTGGAATGGATCACTCACACAATTAAGTTCTTGTCAGACCAAAAAATATGACAGCACAACTTACCCCAGGCAAGAGAATGGCCAGAAAGTATCTATTTTTCTCCACCTATCTCAAAATCTGAAAAGAGATTAGTAATTAATGAATGAAAAACATTTCTAAGTTTCAGAGTACACTCTTGGATTGCTGGGGTAACTATTTTGCGGTGATGTGTGGAAATCTTGGGAAAATCAAATCTGATTTTTACCCCCCTGGAAACTGGTTACTCAAGTAAAAAATTCACCCTCAAGTTACCTTTTACCTCACAAATAAAGCACTGTAAGAATATTATATTCTTATAAGAATTTTTATATTTTATAAGTCATATATATACATACACATATACATTCCTCAATGAGTAAACCCATACTTTTACTCACATAAATATACTTGTACAATGCTCTTATATGTTGAATTAAGATATTTATATATTAGTTGACAAGTGGACATTCTGTTTTTTTTCTGTTGATGTTGCTTGCAAGAAATAGTTGAATCTTAGAATTTACTCATTTTTATCTAATATCTGTGATTATTTTTGCTCAATTATTGGTAAAACAGAAGTGTTGAGTCAAAGATGACTTTCTATGAGTGGCTTTCTATGGGCAGCAGGTGCTTGGCTTCAAGCAGATACTCACCGTGTGATCAACTGTCAAGAAAAAGAATGATGGGACCAGCACTGTAGTACACTGGGTGAAGCACAGTCTGTGACATCAGCATCCCATATCACAGTACAAGTTCAAGTCCCAGCTGCTCCATTTCTGACCCTGCTCCCTGCTAACATGCATGAAAAAGCAGAAGATAGGCCAAGTGCCTGAGCCCCTGCCACCCACATAGGAGACCTGGATGGAGTCCTGGACCAGCCCCAGCCATTGCAGCCATTTGGGGAGTGAACCACTGAATGTAAGATCTCTTTCTCTGTCTCTCTCCACCCTTTGTCTTTCTGTCAAATAAAAATTTTTTTTTAAATCAGTGAGTAGGAAGTTTTGGAAATACACTGCTGAAGACTATCAAAAAGGCAAGAAACTATGTATTTTAGAAGGAGCTTTTCCCACATACCATTGAACACACTGCAGTCTACTGCTCAACTTGCAATGATCTGACTTCATTATACATTTTTGGAGACAGAAAAGGTACTAAAATAGGGGACTATACGCGGTCTAAAGATTAGACTCTGAATTAGTTACCAATAATGACTGACTTCCAACACAGATTCATAGAATATTAAGAAATGGAAAGGTCCTTACAGTTACCTACTTCAACATGGGAGACCTGCAGATGAAATAACCGCAGGCCACAAGGATTACTTCACGTGCCTAAGGCTCCACAGTTAAATTCATGGAGGTGCTGGGACAAGAACCTGGGGTTTCCTAGTTTGGGATATTTTTCTGTGACGGTTATTTTGGAAGCTATCACGTTAACAATACAATTCTGGTTCCTCAAAAATCACAAGAGACAGGATTCCTGATGATCTTGGAAACTGCAGTGTCTCCAGGTTCCAGGTCATGAACTCTCTAACAAAAAAACAGGATAGAGGAAGACTTGAATGCCAAATGGCTGATGTGGCAAATGTTTTAAAATAGATTCTGCATTTTATCTTCTAGTCTAAGGTTAAGTACTGTTTTTTGATCTATTCTTTGTATACCTTTACAGCACACATCGTATCTTGAAATAATACATTTACTTATTCTGTATCTTCTCCAGCAGACTGTAAATTCTGCGACGGTGAGTCATTTCTGTTTTGTTCACAACTGTTTATCCAGCACCAAGCAGAGTCTCAGCCTATTAAAGAAGCCCTGATAGTTTTTGAATAAACAAATGAATTACTCTAATCATGGCTGAGGCAAGCCTGTGGAAGCCCCAATTATCTTTTTTTATCCTTTCTTAAACTTGGTAGCTAAGCCTAAGGGATTAAAGTTCCAGGGAAGTAGATTTTAGCTTAGTAAAAGCTACCAATTAGAAAGATTCAGAAATGGAATGAGCAATTTTGTAGGCTACTGAGCTCTTTGCCAAGAAGAACACCAAGTACTCAGGTGTATGGAATCCCTGATTCAGGCAGACGGTCCACCTTGACAACCTCTCAGCTGTCTTCCAACTGTAAGGTTCTCAAGTTCATTTCTTCCCAGCTGTCTGATTTTTTAATTAGGTGAAAATAAAGTACATGAACAAATTCACTAGGAAAAAAGCCAAGAGAGCCATCTAATTAGATTTAGAAAATTGATTATTCAGACTTGCATGCCCTTTTACAATTCTGGATGCATATGAATTCTATTGAGTACGCATTTGCTGCAGCTCCATATACTCGAATATGTAACCTGCTCAAGACTTAAAAGAGTAAAATAAGCTTTTTTAAAAAAAAATGTTTGTATAGCATTTCAGTTTTCATACACATACTTTCATGTAATTTTTATATCAATTCTGCAAGGAAAATGATACTAAACTTCATACAGAGTACGTGGATTGTCCAAAGTAGTACAACTTTCAGGTCTCCAACTCCCAAATCCATGCTTTGCTTATCCTAACGACCATGTCACTTTTTGACTCCATTCTTAAGGAGTATCATTATTGCCATCCTCATTTGCATTGAAAATATCTTTCTTCCAAATCTGTCTGAGATAGGACCAAATGGGATTTTGAAGTAAAATCTTCTGTGTCAATTAAAAACATTTTTATTGGGGTAAGTATTTGGCACAGAAGTTCAAAGCACCCTTTTGATATATCCACATCCCATATCAGAGTGCCTGGGTTAGAGTCCTGGTTCCACCCCTGATAATAACACACCCGGGTGGCAGCAAGTGATGATGGCTCCATTAGTTGGGTCCCTAACACTCAAGAGATCCAAATTGGGTTCCCAGCTTTTGGTTTTGGCCTGGTCCAGACCCAACTGTTGTGGGTATTTGGGGAGTAAACCAGCTGATGCAAGGTCTGTTTATCTGTTTCTTTCAAATAAATGTTAAAAAATCTTTTACTGATTATTGGCTAAGTTATAAACACAATTATAACAAAATGGTGATTAAAGAGTTTAAATAATTAATTCAGTATCTCACTAGCTTTAATAATTAAAGGTTAATAATTATTAAATGTGATTTTTTTTCACCTAATCCAATTAAAGATTTCAATGCAAAGTAGTAAATTCCTTACATTAAGGCACTAAAAGAGAATATTTTCTTCTGTGATGTTTAGCAAAACACTGAGAATAATATGTGCATTTATCATAGATTAAACAGCAAGGGAGAAAAAAATACAACATTTAATTTTATTTACTAGTTGGTTCTCAAAAGTTACACAGGCAAGTGATCTAATGTAAAAGAAGTGGTCACAAGGTAAAACAGACTCCCATTCTGTCTTAGAATTTGAAAGAATATTTGAGATGATCTAGTTCGGCTTCTCAATTTCCTCTTAATGAAGGTAAAAGATTTGAGAGTTCACTTGCTATAAATATCTCTTTTTGAGGGAGTTTATCTTTCCATGAAATGTGCTTGACTTGCTAAAGAAAATCATGATTATATATATTTTTCATGTTATTTCTTACAGCGATATGTTGAAATCTACATCCCAAAAACCCCACAACACACATTCTCCTGTCTTCATGTGTGGTGAGCTGGCCGTGTGGTGCTTTTCTTTAACCTCCCAGCTACAAAAGGCATGAGTGAGTAAATCTTGGAAAGGGGATAACGTCTTTGATATTGTCAACTCCCAAGATGCACTGCAGGTAGCGTTCAAATCCCATCCCAAAACCTCCATGTGGCACAGATCCAAATCGACGAAGTTCCAGGTACCTGTGTTTTAAAACAGAAATCATCACCTGTAAACACTGTATGACATTATATCAGAATCTGATATTTCACAATCTGGCATTTTGCAATCACCCGTTATTGCCCACATCACTGTGGCACACCAGTATTTCCCCTCCACAGACAAATGAAACAAAGACGTTAAAGTGATTTAGCTACCTAAGTTTACTCAAACAGCAGATCTTGTCACCCAGCTGTGCGCTTTGGTCACTTATCCTTTTCCTTTTGAAGTTAATTTTCATACAGAAAACTTGCCTCATGAGGTTATAAGAAAATTTTCTAATAGCTTGACTGGTTTTCTTGAAAATACATTCTGAGATCTGCACTGTGGCCCAGCAGGTTAAGCAGCTGCCAGCCACACCTGCATCCTTTTTAAGCACTGGTTCAAGCCCCCGCCATTTGGGGAGTGAACTAGCAGATGGAAGATCTCTATATATAACCGTGCCTTTCAAATAAATAAAATAAATATGGAATACATTATTTTAAAAAAAATTTTTGGTATACTAATGATAACATTCCTCTCTTTTTCCTTATCAAAAGCATATTAGGTGGGGCCAGTGCTGCGGTGTAGTGGGTAAAGCCACCACCTGCTATGTTGGCATCCCATATGGGATCCGGTTCATGTCCCGGATGTTCCACTTCCAATACAGCTCTCTGCTGGGAAAGTAGTAGAGGATGGCCCAAGTCTTCAAGCCCCTGCACCCATGTAGGGACCTAGAGGAAGCTCCTGGCTCCTGGCTGTTGTGGCCATTTGGGGAGTGGACCAGCAAATGGAAAAACCTCCCTCTCTGCCTCTCTGTAACTCTTTCAAATAAATAAATAAATAATCTTAAAAAAATATTAGTCAATACACAGAGCACAGTGAAGAGTTTTACATGATACATTACAAAAAGAAATCCTTGGGGCCAGTGTTGCAGAGCAGGTGGTAAAGCTGCTGCTGCTTACGCCAGCATCCCATATGGGCACCGTGTGTGTCCTAGCTGCTCCACTTTGGATCCAGATCCCTGCTATGGTCTGGGGAATGCAGCCGAAAGTGGCTCTGGGCTCTTGCCACCCACAATGGGGAGACCCAGATAAAGCTCCCAGCTCTTGGCTTTGGCATGGCCCAGCCCTGGCAGAGGGGGCCATCTGGGAAGTGAACCAGCAGATGGAAACCTCTCGCTGTAACGCTGAACTCTGACTTTCAAATAAATAAATAAATCTTTCTTCTTCTTTTTAAATAAAAAAAAACAAAAAGATAGCCTCTTGATTGGACTGTAAGCTCTATCAGGGGCAGGAAGTTTGTCTGATTCAACCTTTCACCTTCAGGGAATGTTCTAGAGTAGGTGCTTACCACATAAAGGCTTGCTGTTTGAAGCCTCAACAATATATTCTTGAGCACTGCTATGAGGACAGATTTCCAGTACTCTACTGCCCTAGTGAATGTGCCCAGAGTCATTTTTCTGGCATGCTAGACAGTCTCTGAAGCACACATTCTATTCCCACCTAGGAGCACACATCTAGAAAAAGGAACAGGATGACTGAAACTCAGATGCCGCCACACTGGTATGGGGTAAAATTATTTTAGGTAGGGAAAAAAGACAGGAAGACCCCACAAATATTTTCATTATGTCACTTAGTGGGGAAATTCTTGACTTACATGAATATAGATCAGTTCCACAATAAAACTTAAAACACCATAACTGGTAGCCATCTGGATCCCCAAGCATAAAGACTCTCACCTAGTTCCCTACTATTAATAATGGCTAAATATATTACTGTTTTAGGGAATTGGAATTAAGTATCCATCTTTCTAAAATAAAAATGAACTGCAACTAGGTGAGTTGCCACTAGCTGAGAGATCAGTATGACAGGGTTATCTAGTATAAAACTTCACACTTGCAAGAACTGTTAAGAAATCATGCAAGGAACACACTTGAGTGACTGAGATGTTTGGTAGCTAGATTAACTGTAAGTTTACAAGGCATGAAAACAGGTACACTTGAATTTATTGACAAAATAAGATGAGAGTCATGCCAAACAGCCTCACCCAGAGCCTGCAGGATCTGAGCTGGCTGGCTACAGTCTAGCAGTAGGATTTAGTTGGTTCTAAATTTCTCACATGTTGGTGTCCAAACCCTGGCAAAAATGTCAGCAATTTGAATTTGGCTTTTTTTTTTTTTTTTTTTTTTTAACATCCATCCCTAAAGCTTCTAATCTCAACTCTAGAGGCTGGGCCTAGCCAGGCCAGGGATCTGGGGCCCTGGGCTATTTTTCTCTTGGGGCCCATGCCCAGAGCCTAGCTTTGACTTCTCACTCCTGGAACTTCAGACCTTCGTCCTGGGGTCTACTTCCATCCTCTCCTCAGTCCTCAGTGATGACTCCGGCTTGGCCTCTTGCCCAGCCACTCTGAGGGAGGCCTCCTTCATAATCAATCCATCCTTGGGTCTCCTTCCAGGGGCCATCAACAGTCTGGGCTGGGACCTTTGCCCCCTTGTCGCTCCCCCTCTTCATGGAGGAACGACACTAAACCCTGCCGAGGCTTCACATCCGAGTCACGGCACCATTATGTCGCTCCCCCTCTTCATGGAGGAACGACACAGGACCCTGCGCTGTTCTTTCGTCTGCTTGGCCCTCCCCGGGTTTGCTGCTGGTTCTTCCCGGGTTGGCTACCGTCCCTTCCACCTCCGTGGAAGGGCAGTTCCCCCTGCCACATTCCCCACTTCCGCGGGGGAGCGGCACACCGCCGGCCGGCTCTCTCGGGGGCTGCACAGGTGTTCCTTCAGATGTTCCCTTTAGATGTTTCTGGTGCATGCCGTCTCTCTCCCCCTTTATAGTCCTCCTCCGCCAATCCCAACTCGGCTGCCCACACGCCGAGTACGCTGCTCTCCTCCAATCAGGAGTAGGTCCTACAGTTTATTGGTTGAACTGGAGGCAGCTGCGTAGAAGCTGTTTTCTCCTCTCCCAGCGCCATATTGTGGGAGAGCAGATGCATAGAATAAGTCTTAATTCCAGTAACTTAGTCTAGTCCGAGTTGCTCCCCACACCCCCTGACTCAATCCCCATCACTATAGCCAGTAACAACTCAGTCAGAGTCACTGCTTCCTCACCCACTGCCTCTACAAGCCCCACAATCAGCAGGGCCTGCTTCCGTGGGCACTGACCTGGCCCCGGCGGAACACCTCATCCACTGACTCTAGCACACCCTGGGGCCCCAGGTGGATGCAGCCTACAGAATCTTTGAGTTCCTCCTCCAGGCTAGGCAGCAGGAAACAGCCAGTACCTACAGTACCTCCTCAGCCTCTGAATGTCAACCTCTGAGGTCCAGCAATTTGAATTTTGCAGAGGCATCCAGTTTGTAGCATTCTTCCTGCCTTTGCTTGACAGATGGAAAAACCTTGTCTATGTATTTGACCATTGTTTAACTGATTGTAGGGTACCCGGACTATAGAGGAGATGTTACAAAATTCATGGAATAAGTTACCGATGAAATTTGCATATGGCATTTTGAAAAAGGAAGTGAGTAACTTTTGATGGACACCTGGGCAGCAACTCACAGTTGGGTAGAATATTAGCAGAGACTAAACCTGTAAATATTTCTAAAGTTCTTAATATATCTGGGGTCTTCAAAAAGTTCATGGAAAATGTATATTATGAATAAACTGTGCATGGTTGAAAAAAACTTTTAACTGTTTGTCACAACTTTTAAAGACATATACTATGATAACCAGAAAAAAGGAAGTAAATTCAAATAGTAAGTATTTTATATGTGAAGATCTCAAAGTGTACCAAAAACTTTAGTTGGGAAAAGTATAGCATTGAAATGATTAATAAAGAACAGAAAAGTCCAACATTTACTTAACCAACAACTAAAATTTGTATTCAGCCCTTCGTTAAGGCTGGCTTTTATATACTACAAATGCTATACACAGAAATATTCTGGGGTGAAAAAGCATAAGCTTGGGCTGGCATTGTGGAGCAATGGAATAAGCTGCTACTTGCGATGACCACATCCTATGCTGGAGCACCAGTTCGAGTCCCGGCTGTTGTGCTTCCCATCCAGCTTTGTGCTGTGTGCCTGGGAAGGCAGCAGAAGATGGTCCAAGGGCTTGGACCACTGCCACCATGTGGGAGATCCAGATGGAGCTCCAGGCTCCTACTTTTGGCCTGGCCCAGTCCTGGCCGTTGTGGCCAAATGAGGAATGAACCAGAGGATGGAAGATCTCTCTCTCTTTCAAATACATATTGAAGAAGAAAAAACAAAGCATAAGCTCTGTCAGGCAGGGCTCATGGCAGAGGAAGAAATGGGGGTAGAAAACTGGCATTTACTGAGCCTCTTCTCTTGGAGATACCTAACCTATATTGTTACATTTCATTCTCACAATAACCCTGTGAAGTATTGTTATTTCTTCAAACAAGATTTTATTTATTTTGAGAGGTAGAGTTACAGAGAGAGGGAGAGACAGAGACAAAGATCTTCCATACATTGGTTCACTCCCCAAATAGCTACAACCACTGGAACTGGGCAGATCTGAAGCCAGGAGCCAGGAGCTTACGCTGGGTCTTCCCCACAGGTGCAGGGGCCTAAGCACTTTGGCCATCTTCTGCTGCTTTCCGAGGCCATAGCAGAGAGCTGGATCAGAAGAGAAGCAGCAGGGACATGAACTAGCGCCCAGGTGGGATGCAGGTGTCGCAGGTGGAGGCTTAGCCTTTATGCCACAGCGCCAGCCCCTACTATTGTGGTTATTATTATTATAGTCAAAGAAACCAAGACACAAGAGTGATTAGGCAAATATGAGGCATTCAAAGGCTATTACTGAAACCAATGTTAGCTTTAGCATCTCTGAAACCTCTCTCCTATGCTACCCAAAGCTAAGGGTATAACCTGCTCTGTTCTCCTCCTGAGAATGGCAAAAGGATTAATAATCTTGTTGAAATTATTACTGCACAATTGTGAAGGGATGCTACCATAGAAATACAAATAAATCACTTGTATATATTGGAAAGCGCTTCAAGAAATGTCTGTACAAAGAAAACCAGAACAACTTTGGGGAAGTGAAAGCATGAGCACAGACAGGTGGTCTTCCCTAAGCACCTAGATTTGTAAGTTCCTGGAAATTTTCATTCAAGTCCCTGATTTCACATGAAAGAAAAGTGAAGCACAATGGTTAACAGCAAAGGTTTGTGATTCAGCCCACAACCATACTTTTCACTGTGTGACCCTGCTTAGGTTAACATCTTTGGGCCTCAGGCTAGGAGGGGAAATGAAAAGGAGATAATAACAGCACCTAGCTGACAGGCTGTTGTGATGATTACAGGACCTCACATACATAAACATTCTGACAATTATCTGAGCCACAGTATGTATGCAAATGGTAATCATTATTATGACTGTTTTTCCAGGTCCCACAGAGAGAAAGCAAGCTCCTGGGTCCCTTAACACTCTTAACACAGGGGCTTAAGAATACAAGTTAAAACTTTTCCACAAACACTGAGACCAACAGCTAGAATAAGAATCATTAAGGGCCACATTCTTACCACTGGTAGGCTTCTGTAAGTCCTGATCTGTAAAAGAAAAACAATTTTTTTTCAGGGTATGGTAATAAGGTAAATATATGTTAAGTACCAAACACTGACTCTGGGTTGTGTGTCAAAAGCTCTTAATAAAAAAGTGTACAATACAGTTTATGTTCTCAAATCACACGCAATATGGTTGAGGTGCTGAAACTTCAGTTAACCAACAACCCAAGGAGTTGTCAAATGAATGGGATGGACAGTAAATGGTATAGAAGCAAAATACGATCTCGAACCCCAAAAAAGGAATTCACCTGAGCTGAGCTTCAGTTCCGAGACGTAAGAACTAGTATTACTAGAAGTGAGGAGGCACACACAGACAAGGGACACACAGACGCAAGTTTCATTTTACAACACTGAAACAAGAATGCAGTTTCTGAGGCTGCCCTCATAACGTTGTTGCAAACTGGTTCTTGTCTAACTTGAGAAATATTAATAAAATGTTATAGCTCTAATTAAAATTAACCTTAGCTCTTTAAGAATGTGGTTGGGACCACAGTGTATGTGAAGAGATGAGGACTATGAAAGTCAAAACACAGATAACAAGAACAGCAGCCACAGACAGACCCCTGAGACAAGAAAACACATATGTGTATGCCCACTTCACTAGGAGAGAGAAATTTGGACATTGTCAGATACTAGGTAAACATTTAATGTTAGAAGAGAGGTTTCCTGAAGGAAGGAAGCAAGCAAAGAAAACAGACCAATTAATCTTTCAACAGATGAGGTTCTTTGCCATGTGTGATTTTTATTGTGCCTTTGAAAAAACTCAGAGACTCCTGATTCTTTCCGTGCAGAGTCTGATCTTTAATTCCACAGCTTTCCCACGTCTTTCCACCACTGTAGTAGCTGTGTGCAGACTGTCGTCCAGAACCGATTTATGCTCTTTCTTGCTGGCCTTACAGAGCCCTTCACATGACTGGGATTACAAAACCAAGTTACACAGGAGATTTACAGGTTGGGATCTTGGAAAAGCATCAACTTGTTTTGCATTTCTCAACTAGGAAAAGAAGGCCTCAAATGCCTAACTTAACAGGATATGTTCAAACAGTTATGGGTTTTCCAGGATACAATGAAACCCAGTAGTATCTGGAGAGAAGGATTATACATACAGATATAGGATTTTTTTTTTAAGTCTGGCAAAGTAAAAGTGGAAATCACAGAAAACACAAATTTAATAACTTTGGTTAGTTGAGGAAGTCGTGGTCAGTTGGCAGATCATGCATGTACTGGAATGGAAGTTCAATTAGAAACTCGATTCCCTACTTCTCATCTCCAGTATTTTATGGATTCACTTCCCAGGTCCCAAATAGCAAGTTAAAGTTATGCAAATAACTAAACCAAGACCTTTCCATAGTAGAGAACCTGAGGAAGGGAAATCTCTTTTTCCGCTTTTATTCCTTCCCTGGTTTGGTCTGTCTTTACGTCCCCATAGCCGTCTGCCAATCAAAATTAACAGCAAATAAAAAATAAAAAAGAACACAGGTAAGAGAAAAATGTAGACAAGCTTTGAGGGGAAAATCTTTTTTTTTTTTTTTATCATTAACCTTTTATTAAGCTACTTTCCATAGGGAAACGTATGTATAAGCAGTGGGCAACTATAGTTGAGGGCTTGTTTCTTCTAATAGTCCCAGGCTCCAGAAAGGAAGCTCAGAGATTAGTAACAACTTGCTCAGGGTCACATGGAATCTGAGATCCAGGTCTGTAAGATAGAAGGCGCACGTGCTCCCCTGTTACTTCGGCAGGACTTCCTCCCTCCCTCCCTCCCTTCCTTATACAGAGATAACAGAGAGAAGCCCCTCCCTCTCTTCCTCCCTCCCTTCCTTTTTTAGATTTATTTATTTTAAAGGCAGAGATACAGAGATAACAGAGAGAAGGCAAGAGACAGACAGAGAGCTTCCATCCTCTGGTTCACTCCCCAAACGGCCAGGGCTGGGCCAGGCCAAAGCCAGCAGCCAGGAGCCTTCTTTGGGTCTCTTATGTGGGTGTAGGGGCCCAAGTACTTGAGTCACCTCCACTGCTTTCCCAGACGCATTAATAAGGAGCTAGATCAGAGGTGGAGCAGCCACGACTTGAACCAGCGCCCACATGGGATGCCGACACTGCAAGCAAAGGCTTAACCTTCTATGCCACAGTGCCGGCTCCATCAGGACTACCTTTCAGTGCTTCACCCCCAATTTCTGAAGTGTGTTTCTTTTACATTTCACGCATACCTGGCCAATTGCTGCTCTAAGAAATGGTACCGTTCCTCTCTGAGGCTTCCTCCAAAGAGTTCCCCAACTCCAGGAACCAGAAGATCAACAGCAGCAACCTAAAAAAGAAAAAAAAAATCATAAATAGCATTACATTTTCAGTTGGCTCCAACAGTCAGCTTCTGAGCAAGTGGGATTTTTTTTTTTTTAAAAAGGATTTTATTTATTTATTTGAGAGACAGAGGTACAGACAGTGAGAGGGAGAGACAGAAAGGTCTTCCATCCACTGGTTCACTCCCCAACTGGTCGCAATGGCTGGAGCTGCACCAGTCTGAGGCCAGGAGCCGGGAGTCTCCTCTGGGTCTCCCATGCAAGCGCAGGGGCCCAAACGTCTGGGCCATCTTCCACTGCTTTCCCAGGCCACAGCAGAGAGCTGGATCGGAAAGGAGCAGCCAGGACTAGAACTGGTGCTCATATGGGAAGCTGGCGCCGCAGGTTGGAGGATTAACCTCCTGAGACACAGTGCCAGCCTCATGGAATATTTTTTTACATTGTTTGAATGACTGTTTAACCAAGACTTTACATCTCTCATTTACTTTATCTGTCTATATTCCCTGTTTCAATGTCCAACATTTCATATAATCTTTACAATTAGACTACCTGAATTGCAGGTGGAAAGCTTCATCTCCACTCTCAAATCCTTTCTGTACCTAACAAAAATGGGTTTACTTATCAAATATTAAATGTTAATTATTAAAATTATAAAAATAGGGGTCAGCACTGTGGCTTGCAGAGCTAAGGTAAATCTATGACACCAGCATCTCGTGAGTGCCAGGTTTATGTCCTGGCTGCTCTAATTCTGATTCAGCTCCCTGCCAATGGCCTGGGAAAGCAGTGGAAGATGGTCTAAGTGCTTGGGCCCCTGCACCCAGGTTGCAGATCCAGATGAAGCTCCTGGCTTCTGGCTTCAGCCTGGCTCAGACCTGGCCATTGTGGCCACTTGGATTGAACCAGTAGATGGAAGATCACTCTCTGTCTCCACCTCCGTCCCTCTGACTTTCAAATAAATAAATATTTTTTAAAATTATTAAAAATTAAAAATCACGTCACTGTGCAGAAACAATTAAACTTTGGCCATTCCCTTTCAGTTTTTGTTCTCATATACTGAAAAAAGAATTTACTAGAGATAAAATCACATAAAAAAACCTAACATTCGGGGTCAGCACTGTGGTGAAGCAAGTGAAGCCGCCGCTTGCAGTGTCAGCATCCTGTATGGGTACCTGTTCAAGTCCCAGCTGTTCCATTTCTGATCCAGCTCCTTGCTAATGTGCCTGGGAAAACAGTAGAATATGGTCCAAGTTCTTCAGGCCCTGCACCCACAGGGGAGACCCAGAAGAAGCTCCAGGCTCCTGGCTTCAGTTAGGCCCAGCTCCAACCGTTGTGGCCATTTGGAGAGTGAACCAGTGAATGGAAAACCTTTCTCTCTGTCTCTCCCTCTAACTCTGCCTTTCAAAAACATAAATAAATCTTTTATTTAAAGAGGATGGTCCAAGTCCTTGGGTCCCTGCACCCAAGTAGCTCCTGGCTCCTGGCTTCGGATCAGCGCAGGTCCGGCCATTGTGGCCATCTGAAGAGTGAACCATCAGATGGAGGACCTCTCTCTCTCTCTGCCTCTCCTCTCTCTGTGTAACTCTGACTTGCAAATAAATAAATAAATCTCTTAAAAAATTAATTGGCCATGAGCTTAATTTGTAGTATTTTCTTAGGACATATGAAATAAATATTAATGATTAATCAAAGAAGTACAAATTAAAACAACAAGATACCATTTTGGATTCATCACAATGCTAAGACACAAAAACATAAACCATGTAGATAAGAGAACAGATAAGCCAAGATTCTCAAACACTAAAAAAGTGTAATATTCTCTGAGTCAGCAACAGCAGTCCTAAGAACTAATGCTAAAAAAATAATAAGTGATGCAAACAAAGATTAACCCACAGGATGTTTATTATAGCACTATTTCTAATAACAAAAAATTCAATTTGTCAAAAACAGAGTACTAGATGTATTTTAGGCATGGATATAAAAAAGATTGATGTATAAAATGTGATACTGCGTTGCTACTGTGATGGGATTACAAATTTTCAAAAATTCTGTTTTTTATTAATATTTGTTTTCTTTTTTCCAGATTTATCTATTTTTATTTCAAAGTCAGAGTTACAGAGAGGATGAGGCAGAGAAAGAGAGAGGTCTTCCACCCTCTGGTTCACTCCCCAAATGGCTGCAACAACTGGAGTTGTGCTGATCTGAAGCCAGGGGCCAGGAGCTTCTTCTGGGTCTCCTATGTGGGTGCAGGGGCCCAAGGACTTGGACCATCTTCTACTGCTTTCTCAGGCCATAGCAGAGAGCTAGATCAGAAGTGGAGCAGCTGGGACTTGAACCAGCACCCATATGGCATGCCGGCACTGCAGGGCTTTACCCACTACTCCACAGTGCCGGTCCCCTCTATTTTCTTATTTTCTACAAATATTTAGTGCAGTAAATGAAAGGAATCCATAAAACACATTTCAATTATTGAATATGTCACATTATATTGTAAATTCCTTACTTAAACTTTGCTCTGCTTTGCCAGGGCCAAAGAACTCCATCTGAGTTTCCTAAATGGGTGGCAGGGACCCAGGTGCTTGAGTTATCGCCACAGCCTCCCAAGGGTATACACTGGTGGGAAGCTGGATCAGAAGCAGAGGCATGTCGCAAACTCAGGCACTCTGAAATAGGATGTGGGCATGGTAAGCAGCAACTTAATTGGCTAAGCCACAACGCCTGCCTGATTTCAGAATTGTTGATTAAGATAGACTTAACAGAAAATAAGATTAACAATACCTCATTCTCATTACTTTTGTTTAAAGATTTATTTGGGCCGGCGCCACGGCTCACTAGGCTAATCCTCCGCCTAGCGGCGCCGGCACACTGGGTTCTAGTCCCGGTCGGGGCGCCGGATTCTGTCCCGGTTGCCCCTCTTCCAGGCCAGCTCTCTGCTGTGGCCAGGGAGTGCAGTGGAGGATGGCCCAGGTGCTTGGGCCCTGCACCCCATGGGAGACCAGGAAAAGCACCTGGCTCCTGGCTCCTGCCATTGGATCAGCGCGGTGCGCCGGCCGCAGCGTGCCGGCCGCGGCGGCCATTGGAGGGTGAACCAACAGCAAAGGAAGACCTTTCTCTCTGTCTCTCTCTTTCACTGTCCACTCTTCCTGTCAAAAATAAAATAAAATAAAATAAAAATAAAAAAATAAAAATAAAGATTTATTTGAAAGAGTTACAGAGAAAGAGGAGGAAGGGGAAGGGGGGGGGAGGAGGAGAAGGAGGAGAGAACATCTTCCATCCACTGCTTCACTCCTTAAGTGGTTGCAACAGTCTGGTCTGGGCCAGGGGCCAGGAGCCAGGAGCTTCTTCCAGGTCTCCCATGTGGGTATAGGGGCCCAAGCGTTTGTCATCTGCTACTGCTTTCTCAGGCCATAAGCAGAGAGCTGGATCAGAAGAGGAGCAGCTGGGACATGAACCACAGGCAAAGGTTTGGCCTACTACACCACAGCACTGGCCTCTGTGGTAACTGTTTTTGATAATGTAAGGATATACAGAGCTTAGGAGCCAGGGCTAGAAAAGTCTACTGCCTCAAAAGCATGCTGGAGGATCAGCTATCAAGGAAGAACACGAAGCCTATAATTCAGATGAGGCTACTTAGCCAGTGATGAGATGATACAATCCTTGTTCAGTTGTTCTGCTTTCTCTATGTAATCCACAAACAACAAATAAAACAGAGCCATTTATTGGTTGGTCTTGCTGCAACTACGAGCACACCTCAAAAAGCTGGTGGGATAACGTAATCAAAATTAATGATCGGTGGGCATTTGGCCTAGTAGTTAAAATACCAAGTCCCACGTCAGAGTGTATTAGTTTGATCTCAGTTCTGCTCCTGACTCCAGCCTCCTGCTAAGACAGACACTGAGTGGTGACTGGGTCCTTGCCACATGCAAAGGAGACCTGGACTGAATTCCCAGCGCTTGGCTTTGGCCTGATCTGTCCCTGACTATTGTGGGCATCATGGTCGTGAACCAGTTGATGGGAGATCTATTTCTCTCTCTGCTCTTCAAAGTAAAAAAAAAATTCTTTCTTCCAAATCTGATTTCTAGATATCTAACTGGTTATGCCAAATAATTTCTGCATTGGCTACTATAAAATTAAGGTGACAGTTACTATATAATTTACAATCAGCTAGCTTATGTTCTGAGTGCAACCAATCTGGAAATCTTGTAACAGTATTACCAATTTCAGCATTAAGAACATTTTTTTGCAAATGCTTCTTTGTTGTGAAGCCTGTACTGTGCATTGTGGGATATTTAGCAGTGGAACTGGACTCTACTCACTAGATGCCAGTTGCATTCCCTTAGCTACGACAATCAAGAATGTCTTAGGCATTGCCAAATATCCCCTTGGGGAATGGAGTGGGACATAATCATCCCTGAGAACTACTAGTTTGCAACAATGAATTGGCTTTTTTTTTTTTTCCTTAAACTTACACTATGTATCCAACCTGGTCTGAAATTGACAGTACAGCCTTTTCCTGAGCTATTTATTGCTGTTCTCTGTCAAAAGGAAAAAAGACCAAGGGAGAGTACTAAAAACATCTGTCCAGAAACAATGCCTGCATGTCCCACAATTCTGTGGCCAAGGCAAGTCACATGATCAAGCTCATGCCAATAGGGCAAAGAAGGATACTTTCCAGGGAGAGGCAGAACTTTCTGTACAACAAAACAGATTTCCACACTGCTTTTCTTTCGTCTACTTGGATTCTTTACTCCTACTCTCTCAATCAGTTCCTCATGATTAATTAGAATTAAGGCCAGACTAGTACTTCTCCTATATTCTTCATCATACTCTGGGAGATTCTTATCCGTATGAAAGAATTTATCAAAATATGCTATTTTCAGCTCAATAAATTTTTAGAAGACATCTGAATAAAGTCCCACATCACTACTGCATCTTTACTTGGTACTAATTTTGTGCTATGTCAGAGGAATACATACATCATCTATGTTCTTTTATAAGATTTATTTGAAAGTCAGAGAAAGGGAGAGGAAGAGACAGATAGACACAGAGAGAGAGAATCTTCAATCTGTTGCTTTAGTCCCCAAAATGGCTGCAACGGCCGGGGTTGGGCCAGGCCAAATCCAGGAGCCAGGAGCTTCTTCTAGGTCTCCCACATGGGTGCAAGGGCCCAAGTTCTTGAGCCATCTTCCACTGCTTTCCCAGGCACATTAGCACGGAGCTGGATCTGAAGTGGAGCAGCTGGGACTCACACCAGCGTCCACATGGGTGCTGGTATTGCAGGTGGAAGCTTTACCTGCAACACCACAGTGCTGGGCCCCATCTTATGTTCTTTTTTTGTTTATGTGGTCTGAAAATCTCATATTTTCAAGTGGGTGAATTCTTCTATGACTCCAGGACACAGAGAGTGTTCCTCCCCCTTTTAATGTATCTGTACCTTTATGATGCCTCATAAATGTTCTATGATCAAACAGTATTATTTTTATTTGGCAGGCACACATTTATCTCTGTCAAGAGAAATACCCTAGGGGCTGGTGCTGTGGCACAGCAGGTTAAGCTACTGCCTGAAGTACTGGCATTCCATATGGATGCTGGTTTGAGTCTTGGCTGCTCCACTTCCAATCCAGTTAACCCTGATAATGCACCTGGGAAAGCAGTAGAAGATGGCCCAAGTCCTTGGGCCCTGCATCCACTTGAGAGACCCAGAAGAAGCTCCTGGCTTCAGCCTGGCCCAGCCCTGACTGTTGCCGACATTTGGAGAGTGAAATCAACAGGTGAAAGATCTCTACCCCTCTCTTCCTCTCCCTTTCTTGTTTTAACTCTGCTTTTCAAATAAACCAATCTTAAAAGAAATGAAAAATAAATACCCAAGGCCTTGCCTTCTCACTCCCATAGATTCTTCTTTGATCCTTTAGCTTTACTTTCCCTACAATCCTATCAGATTCTGACACTTGGAAGCTTTTTTACCAACCAATCAAACTGGAGCTTCAACATACTTTCTAAGAAGTTATAGCAGAGGATTCTTGAGTACAAATTATAAATAAAGAGACATGTTACACAAAGCTGCATTTTCTCTTGGTATTTCTCTCTCTCTCTCACATACACACATATACACTGCATTTCTTAAAGACCACTGGAACAATCCCATCAAAGTTTTATCACTCTGAGTTAAGGTTGCAATTACAGGTAAGATTTTCCTACTTTGTGTCTCCCTCAGGTCATTAGAGGAATAATAATTACAAAAAGTACCTGTTTCTCCAGGATTGCAATGGACACAAAAGGCACATGCTAAGTGTGCAAAATGTGGAGGGCTTCATTCAAACTTCTTAGAGAAGCAATGAGAAAAACTTGGTTATGTGTTTGCTAAATGATTATCAGTCAGTCAGAGAGCACACACGTTGAAAACAGGCTAATGGGTAGAACATTTGCCTGTGACTACAATTTGCCTTTCTGGGCTGGTAGGTCTGTGGCTTATATGAGTCTGGGCCTGGCTAGGCAGCGCAGACAGGAGGAGTTAATCCAGATAAGGTAACGTGTGGAAGGTCCATGGATAAAAAAAAGTGTAGCAGAGATTAGATTTTATTGTAACTAACCATAAAACATGAGAACCACAAGAAAAATACAAAGTATTATGAATAACCTTACTGACCATGGTCACTATCAAAAGTATAGATATTGACTGACACTCATAGCCTTTCTAGCCAATTTCAGTATGCTTGGAAAGTCAGAAAGCTACCAACAAAGGTGACCCTGAACCTGGTCTATTGTTGACACCCATTTTCTGCCCATTCAGCTGTTGCATGCCAGGATCTCCAAATAGCTGGACTGTTACAGCACGTCTTGAGCCACAGTCCATCATCTTTGCCCCTGGGGAATACAAGTGCAAGCTTCTAAATTTCCCTCTAGGAAGTATTTGTATGTTTTAATTAGATGACTAAAAGCATACTTATTTACTCTTGTTTGTAAGTTTCATCCAAGGCTATTTCTACACAACATGGTAAGTAATGGCACAGGAATCACCCAAGTAATTTAATCTATGTCAGTGTTTTTCTTGGAACCTGTTTAAATCACAGCCAAAAATCAGCATGTGCTTGAAATATTAAAAGTTCGTCTGGATCAACAATCGTGTGTACTTTATGGAAAAAGGCAGGGTTCAAAGAGAAAGCGAGGCAGGACCAGCAAATCTGCACTAAGTACCTGTAGGCCTGGTGTTTACTGGGATTGATGAACTACATATTAAACAGGGACCAGAGCTAAATCTATCAACAGGAAATATATGAGCTGCAGTGTGAAAAGTCTTCTTTAGAGTAGATCAAACATGGAGACTTTTTAAACTAAAAAATCTCTACTGTGTTTCAATGGTTTTTGGGAGACTTGAAGTAAGTGGAAGGACTTTAGCTCTGCTGTCCTTTGACTTTCCTGCACAGAAAACAAGGAAGGCTACAGACAGCTTCCACATACCTTCCCCTAACTCCCCTAGCATTACACAAAACCTAGCTTTTAGGCCCACAGTGTTTCCTGGCACATTTTCCATGGACTGGGTATGAGTTTTGATTCTGCTTAGGTCACACAGCTGCAGCGGCATGCTGACTAGAAATAGTTTCTGTTGGTATTCAAGCTGAACAAACCCTGGTTTCTATTTATGCTACTCCCTTCTGACTCTGACCCTTTGATTCCAATCAATGTACTGAAAATAAAACCCAGAACTTGAATTAAAAAAACAAATATGCTGGATAGGAACAAGGCCTTTACTACATAACATTTTCTACACTAAGTTCAAAGAAAGGAAAATATAAAAAACTTTAATGTCCTTCCCTCTGCCATTTCTCCTCCCACCTATCTCAGAATATTGATGAAAAACACAAATTGGATGCCTCCGTACTTGGTTTCTCACAGGCTGCTACTCATGATGGAGAAACATCACATACTGTTATCAGAGAAATCAAATGTTCCACAAACCATAGGAAACATGTTTGTGGTCTCAGCCTCTATGAACTTTTGCTCTTATTGCTGATATAGATTGTACTTGGCTGCTGAAAACAAGTAGGTGCAAGTAGGAAAGAGAGCCTTCCAGACACAGCAGATGGCCTGCATCTTGATAAGTTATCATGATAACTTCTGCTGCCTGAAAGAGGAAAAAGTTTTAGAGCTTACAAAGTTATTAATGGCTTCAAAAGAATGGAATTCTCACCTTGTTCTCCAAAACAAAACTCCCCTTCCCTTAGGGCCAAGACAGATTTACTACATTTCTTCCTTCCTTCGGAAGCTCTAAATTTCACATAAGCCAGAAGAAAATATCAACTGGGAATCTACATAAAGGTTCACATATAAGTTCCACCACTAGAGAGAGGAAGATATTTCTGTAAACAACACTGTCCCTGTAATTAAAATCTCACCTTTGGAAATCACCTGAGATACCTCTCTCTCTTATCTTCCACTTCTAATTTATTTCACAGATCACTAAATATTCTTCAGGAATGTTTGCGTTTCACTTCTGTTTCTCCATTTTCATTGCTGTGACCTTTGCTAATATTTCTTAATTTTTTTTAAATTTTTTTTTTTTTTTGACAGGCAGAGTGGACAGTGAGAGAGACAGACAGAAAGAAAGGTCTTCCTTTGCTGTTGGTTCACCCTCCAATGGCCGCCGCGGCTGGCGCACTGCGGCTGGCGCACCGTGCTGACCCAGTGGCAGGAGCCAGCTACTTCTCCTGGTCTCCCATGGGGTGCAGGGCCCAAGCACTTGGGCCATCCTCCACTGCACTCCCTGGCCACAGCAGAGAGCTGGCCTGGAAGAGGGACAACCGGGACAGAATCCGGCGCCCTGACCTGGACTAGAACCCGGTGTGCCAGCGCCACAAGGCGGAGGATTAGCCTAGTGAGCTGTGGCACCGGCCTTAGCTAATATTTCATCTCCCCATTTCCTCATCATAAGCAAGAGCTCCTTAACTATCTTACTCATCTTGAATTCTCTCTTTCCCCAATCTATCCTGTATGGTACTTATCAGGTCAATCTTTTCATCCTGACATCATCTACAAAGATAAGTGATTCCTCTATATTGGCTTATTGAATAAAGGCCAAGAAATCTGTGGCATTCAACCACTCCAGTTTGCTCCCACCAAACTGGTCATCTTTATCACCCCAGTAATCTACCTCCCATCTTTCTCTAATATTTTTATAATGTTTTAATCTTCAAAGAAATTCAACAAATATTAGTTCATCTGATCACTGGGATGATTTTTATTAATGTATAACAAATGTGCAAATAACAACTATATAGTGCTACATGTTTTCACAAACTGAACACACTAGGAATCACCACCCAGATCAAGAACCGAAATGGTATCAAAACCCAGAAAAGTTCTCATGTTCTCCTTCGGTTACCATCCCTACCAAAAGGAAACTCTTTCCTAACCTATATTACTACATGGCAAGAAAATTCAGTTTTTTCACAATAGGTATGTTCTATGAAATTTGGAGGATTCTTCTTATGTATGGATTTCTAAAAATTTTTGCATCAAAGTCAACTTATCTTTTATGTCCAACTTCCATGATATTTTTGAAGCACTCTCACATATACAGTTTCCAGAGAAATGGCTGAATCATAGAATATGCATGTATTCAGCTTTAGTAGATTCTGCCAAAAAGTTTCCAAAGGGACTGTACCAGTTCATGTGTTTCATTTCCTAATACTGCCACTGACAATTGGCATCACTTTTCATTTTAGCCATTCTAGTTGGTAAAGTAGTGGCATCTTTCTATGTTTTTAATTTGTATTTCCCTGTTAGCAAATGAGATTAACTATGATCTCCTGAGAACAATGAGGCTCAGAAAGATTACTGGTGGATACCAGATCAAAATTGAAGTCTCCTGGCTATAAGCTCATCTTTTTTTTTTTTTTTTTCCACCCTACATAAACACTATTCCAGAAGATCAAGGTTCTAGCAAAGCCACTAAACGTGCCATACTGCTGCCGCTACATCTTAGTTGTGTGATCCTGCACAAGTGACTGGGATGCAACAGTCTCCTGTGTAACACAAGGGAGAAACAGGTCTAGCAGCACCAGGTATGTACTCAATAGTCATTATCTGGGGCTGGCGCTGTGGCATAGCAGGTAAAGCCGCTACCTGTAGTGCCAGCATCCCATATGGACGCCGGTTTGGGTCCTGGCTGCTCCACTTCCGATTCAGCTCTCTGCTATGGCCTGGGAAAGCAGTAAGAAGAGGACCCAAGTCCTTGGGCCCCTGCATCTGCATGGGAGACCTGGAAGAAGCACCTGGCTTCTGGTTTTTGGATTGGTGCAGCTCTGGCTGTTGCAGCCAACTGGGGAGTAAATCAGAGGATGGAAGATCTCGCTCTTTCTCTGCCTTTCCTTCTCTCTCTATATAACTCTTTCCAACAAATAAATAAAAAGCTTAAAAAAAGGTCATTATTCCTAAATGAAAAATATCTGTGAGTGAGATCTCAATGGAAAGAACGGGCCATCAAAGAAGGAGGTACCTTTCTCTGAAGGGAGGAGAGAACTTCCACTTTGACTATGACCTTATCTAAATAAGATCAGAGTGGGCGAACTCAAAAGGCTTCCATAGCCTTGGCAACTCATGACAAGAGCCTAGGGTGATTACTGACACCATAAACAAGAGTGTCAATTGTTAAATCAACAACAGGAGTCACTGTGTACTTACTCCCCATGTAGAATCTTCGTCCTTAATGTGTTGTACAATGTGAATTAATGGTATAACTAGTACTCAAACAGTATTTTACACTTTGTGTGTCTGTGTGGGTGCAAACTGTTGAAATCTTTACCTAATATATACTAAATTGATCTTCTGTACATAAAGATAATTGAAAATGAATTTTGATGTGATTGGGATGGGAGAGGGAGTGGGAGATGGGAGGGTTGTGGGTGGGAGGGAAGTTATGGGGGTGGGGGAAGCCATTGTAATCCAAAAGCTATACTTTGGAAATTTATATTTATTAAATAAAAGTTAAAAAACAGGTCATTATTTTATACTTAATACTCAGATGACAACTCACAACTTTAAAAATTTGGTTTACTATGTTAATCTTTTCTTCCATGTCTTCCCCTACAACCTTTAACATTTTTTTTTAAGATTTATTTTTGGCCAGTGCCACGGCTCACCAGGCTAATCCTCTGCCTTGCAGCGCTGGCACACCGGGTTCTAGTCCCGGTCAGGGCGCCGGATTCTGTCCCGGTTGTCCCTCTTCCAGGCCAGCTCTCTGCTGTGGCCAGGGAGTGCAGTGGAGGATGGCCCAAGTACTCAGGCCCTGCACTACATGGGAGACCAGGAGAAGCACCTGGCTCCTGCCTTCGGATCAGCACGGTGCGCCGGCCGCGGCGGCCATTGGAGGGTGAACCAATGGCAAAGGAAGACCTTTCTCTCTGTCTCTCTCTCTCACTATCCACTCTGCCTGTGGAAAAAAAAAAAAAAGATTTATTTTTATTTATTTGAAAGGCGAGGAAATTGGGATTCCGATCTTTCATCTATTGGTTCACACCTCAAATACCTAAAATAGCCAGGGATGGGCCATGCTGAAGCCAGTAGTCTGGTACTCAATTTGGGTCTTGCCAATGAGTGACAGGAATCCTATGACTTGAGCAATCAACTGGTCTCTAGCAGGGTACACATTAGCAGGAAAGCAAAATTAGAGTGAGACAGAACTGGAACCCAAGTAGCCCTAATGGGACGCAGGCATCTTCATCCCTGACCAACCTCTACATACCTTCTTAATTAAGCAGATTTTCTTTTAATCTTGCAAATTCAGTTTCCCCCATTTCCCAACTCCGTGAATTTCTTTCCTTTGCTATACTTCACTAATACTCTCCCAGAACACTTAGGGGGCATCTATATTCACTTTTATCTTAGTTGCTTTAACTATCAAGCTATTTAGTTAAGGCAATCAGAAGACTGAAATGAGAAGAAACCAATTGGCAACAAGTCCTTAGAAATCTATAGGATACACAAATAACTACTGCAGTCCTGTGTATGGAGGCACATAAAGTCCCATTATAATGCTTTCAGGTGTGAGACTACAGTGACAGACTGCGCCAAATGCCAGCCTACTATTATTGCTAAAGGTAGAAGTATTTGTGAGAACAGATTACAGGCCGGTGCCATGGCTCACTTGGTTAATCCTCCGCCTGTGGCACTGGCATCCCATATGGGCGCCGGGTTCTAGTCCCGGTTGCTCCTCTTCCAGTCCAGCTCTCTGCTGTGGCCCAGGAAGGCAGTGGAGGATGGCCCAAGTGTTTGGGCCCTTGCACTCGCATGGGAGACCAGAAAGAAGCACCTGGCTCCAGACTTAGGATCGGCACAGTGCCGGCCGTAGCAGCCATTTGGGGGGTGAACCAATGGAAGGAAGACCTTTCTGTCTTTCTCTCTCTCACTGTCTATAACTCTACCTGTCAAATAAAAAAAAAAAAAAAAAAAAAAAACAAAAACAGATTACAAGAAACTTGACTTTTAAAGAATCTTATAGTATGTTATGATATAGTATCATACAAATATTATGATACTGTTGTGCTTTATTATGATAAAGATTTCATAAAAATCTAGAATGTAATAAGTGACAACTTCACACCTATTTTACCTACCACCCTAAACACTATGCTAGGTATTTTTCATACCTAATTTTTTTTTTTTAAGATTTATTTGTTTGAAAGTGAGTGAGTGAGAGAGAGAAAAAAAGAGAGAGAGAGAGAGAGACAAGGAGAGACAAGACAAAGAGATCTTCCATCTGCTGGTTCACTCCCCAAATCAAATGGCTGCAATGGCCAGGGCTGGGCCAGGCAGAAGCCAGGAGCTTCACCCCGATCTCCTACGTGACATCAGGGGCCGAAGAACTTGGGCCATTCTCTGCTGCTTTTCCAGAACACAAGCATGGAGATGGACTGGGAGTGGAGCAGTTGGGACTTGAATCGGCATCCACATGGGATGCCGGTGTCACAGGTGGTGGCTTTACCTGCTATGCCACAACACTGATCCCACATTACCCAATTTAATCCTCAAAACTCAAAAATATAATTCATATTTACACATCAGGAAACTAAGACTCAATGAGATTATGTAGTTTATGTAAGATTACATAGTTTACAACAGAGAGACATGGGACTACAATCCAAGAGCACTTGAGTTTAAAGTCACCAGACTTCCCTGTATGCCACGCTGCCATCATTATAAAAAACAAAAACAATAACAACAACAACAACAAAAACCTAGAGCTCTTCCTCTGCCTGAGTATAGCACGGCCATCATGTGCTGCCCAGTGTACTTTCCCTCACAGGAGTACTGAACTGGATAGGAACCTGGTACTGCTATCCTGTGTTCTAGGTCACTTCCTCTCAGTTAACTAAACAACCACCACAAAAACCTACACTTGCATCTGCTCATCTAAGAAGGACACCTGGGGATGCAAATGAGGAAGCATGTTTATAGAACCCTGGGATCTATCTTGGGAATGCTTTTCAACACATGCCTTTAAACAGCTTTGTCATTTTCAGAGACAGAAAGGGTGATGGACATAAAGTAAGAATACATGCCAAAGGCCAAATCAAATTAGGCCGAGGGGAAAACCCGGACTCTGTGGTGATGGCTCTTACTGTGTGCTGAGGGCCATCTTCATTGTCCCTCATGTAGAAAGGTTTGAGTGCCAACGGGTAATTGATGATGAAGACAGGAATGTTGCCACAGTGCTCCACCAGGTACTTCTCATGTTCAGTTTGCAGATCTGCACCCCACTGTAATGAGGAAAAAGAAATGACCAAAAAGAGAAGACAGAGCAGAAATACTCAATTAAGCACCCAAAAACAATCTGAATCAGTTCCAAGGGCTTGTTCTCCCTGAGGCTCAACAATGTGTGGAGCTGGCTGCTGAGGTTACACAGCTGACTAAACTGGAGAGATTTGTTAACATGAACAGCCACAGGCCTGGGAAGATGAAAGCTGAAACCAGTAAACACCATGCTTTCTGTCCCCAGCTCAGAGAGCAGTGTTCAGCAGACGATCAGCACCTGTGGGAAAACAAGGCCCCCTTTCCAGAATCACCGTGGTTATTAATATCGCCTAGAGCGTCTTCCACGTTACTGCTCCTAAGTCTCAGGAAATTAAATGACGGAAGATAATGTTATCCTAGCATTGAGCTTATCTTTGGCTAGCTGGCTTCTCTCAGTGAATCTTTTCAAATAAGAGTCAATTCATATCTCAGATGATCGTTGATAAATATTTAATAACACTGTTTATTTATTTAGCAAATACTAATGTGCCTATTAAATTCTAGGAACCAGGCTAAGTACTGGATATGATGGTAAGAAAAAGCTATAATACCTGATTTCATGACACTTTCAGGGTAGGAGACAAACAGTGAATGAAAAACTACATAAAGAGCTCATTATAAATACAAAACACACAGGTGACTGTTAATACTTGGGGACAGAATTGGTGTTAGGAAAAGAGTCTGAAGAGAAATGTTGATACTCTTATCATTATCTTCCAAATCACACTTGTCTGGTTGTATCTTAATTATAGGAGAAAAGGACTGTGATAGGAATGAAGAGACTTGTTCTATCACCAACTACACACCCACTCATAAATCATACAGCCTATCTGGACCCAGCCTTCCTGATAAGACAAAAAGCCTCTGCAGAAGAAGAGCAGAACAGTGGTTGCCAGGTGCTAGTGGGTGGGGAGGAGGAGAGATGCTGATCAAAGGGCACACACTTTCAGTTATAAGACGAACAAGTTCTTGGAAGCTAATGTACAACATGGGTGCTAATGGACATGGTAATTAATTTATTTTTTCAAAAGATTTATTTATCTTCTTGAAGAGGCAGAGTTACAGACACAGAGAGAGATTTTCCATCCACTGGTTCACTCTCCAAATGGCTGCAATGGCCGGAGTGAAGCCATCCATTGCCAGAAGCCAGGAGCTTCTTCCGCGTCTCTCAGGTGAGTGCAGGGGCCCAAGCACTGGGGCCATCTTCCACTGCTTTCCCAGGCCATAGCAAAAAGCTGGATTGGAAGTGAAGTAGCTGGAAATAGAACCAGCGCCCATATGGGATGAAGGTGTCACAGACAGAGGCTTAATCTACTATGTACACCACAGCACTGGCCTGGGGTAATTAATTTGATTTTAACAATCACCGCACAATATATACATATATAAAATTGTCACATTATATACTTTGAACATAGTAACATTTATTTTGTCTACTAAATGTTGTAAAATTCTAAGAAAAGGAATTCTTAAATTTTTTTGTCCCTAGGGGCTGGCGGTGTGGCTTAGCGGGTAAAGCCGCTGGCTGCAGTGCCAGCATCCCATGTGGGTGCCGGTTCTAGTCCCAGCTGCTCCCCTTCTGATCCAGCTCTCTGGATGGCCTGAGTCCTTGGGCCCCTGTACCCATGTGGGAGACCCCAATGAAGCTCCTGGCTCCTGATCTGTGGTGCTCAGGCCATTGCAGCCAATTGAGGAGTGAACCCGCAGATGGAAGACCTCTTTCTGTCTCTCCTTCTCTCTCTGTGTAAGTCTTTCAAATTAATATACAAATCTTTAAAAATTTATTTCCCCAAATTAAAGGCTCTATATTGTTCAAGTGAAAAGAAACCTGCTTAATATGTTACCAAAGCTTATTTGAGAATATAACCTTCTTGTAACTTTTTAATATCATTCAGAATATATTCTGGGAAATACTCAATCAGTTGATTACCACAGTAATATTCTTTTTAAAATTTAATTTGAGAAACAGAAAGACAGAAATGGAGGGAGACACAGAGAGCTCCCATCTGCTGGTTCATTCCCTGAATATCCACAATGGCCAAGCTGGGAGCTGTGAACTTAATCCAGGATTCCCATGTGGGTGGTAGGGACCCAAATACTTGAGTCTTCACCACTGTATCCCAGGATGTGCATTAGCAGGAAGTTGGAATCAGGAGAGGAACTCAAATCTGGGAACTGTGAAATGGGATGGGGGCATCCTAAACAGCAGCTTAACTACTTGCTCAAATGCCCAGCCTTCCACAGTAATATTTCACAGAATATACTTATGAAATAGAAATTTCATAAATATATTTTAGGAGTATAGTGATTCTTCCTACCATACCCAGCCTCCCACCCACACTCCCATCCTTCCTCCTCCTTCTCCCCTTCCCAGTCCCTTTCTCAAGATTTTCAATTAACTTGGTACACATAAGACCAAATCTATACTAAGTAAGGATTTCAACTATTTGCACACACATGCACACACACACACACACAGTCTGAGAACTACTTTTACAGTTAACTCTCATAATACAACTCATTGAGGATAGAAGTCCTGCATGTGAAGTTAGTGCACAGTGACTCCTGTTGTTAATTTAACAATTAACAATCTTATGTATGATGTCAGTGATCACCTGAGGCTCTTGACATGAGCTCCTAGGCTATGAAAGCCTTTTGAATCCACAAACTCTGTCAGTATTTAGACAAGGCCATAAGCAAAGTGGAAGTTCTCTCCTCCCTTTACAGAAAAGGACCTCCTTCTTCGATGGCCACTTCTTTCTGCTGGGGTTTCACTCACAGAGATCCTTCATGGAGAACAGTTTCTGCCACAGTGTCTTGGCTTTCCATGCCTGAAATGATCTCACAGGCTTTTCAGACAGACCAGAAAGCCTTAAAGGCTGATTCTGAGGTCAGAGTGCTACTTAAAGCGATTGTCATTACATGAGTTTGCTGTGTGGACTGCCTCCTATTTTGGAACATTCTTTCCTTTTTTAATTCTACCTATTATTATTACCAGACACTTGATCCTATTTATATGATCACTTTAACTCTTAATCCTACCTATATGTTCACCTTAACACTTAATATGATCACTTTAACAATTAAGACGGCATTTTTAGCACCCAGCTTAATGGGATTTGGGGTCTCATGACAAGTTTTTTTTAAGATTTTATTTATTTGTTTGAGAGGTAGAGTTACAGACAGTGAGAAGGAGAGACAGAGAGAAAGGTTTTCCTTCCATTGGCTTACTCCCCAAATGGCCACATTGGCCGGAATTGTGCCTATCTGAAGCCAGGAGCCAGGAGCCTCTTCCTGGTCTCCCATGTGGGTACAGGGGCCCAAGCATTTGGGCCATCTTCCACTGCTTTCCCAGGCCACAGCAGAGAGCTGGACTGGAAAAGGAGCAGCCGGGACTAGAACCAGTGCCCATATGTGATGCTGGCACCACAGGAGGAGGATTAATCTACTCTGTGCCATGGCACCAATCCCCTGACAAGTTTTTAAACTGTACTTTTAGAAGTCCATAGGAATGTATGCAGATCTATACAGCTTTACAGTTACAAACTTCCTCTTCCTCCTCTTATTCCGACTCTTATTTTTTTTTACTGAGATCCATCCTCAATTGATTTTATATGCATACGATTAACTCTATGTTAAGTAATGAGTTTAACAAATCGCATGAAGAAAAAAAATGAAACTTTCCTCGACAGTCAAGACAAGGGTAGCTCAAGTCATTCCTTCTCGAAGTGTCAATTTCACTTCTACAGCTTTTGTTTTAGGTGTTCTATTCGTTCTTGCAGATCAGGGAGAACATATGTGGTCGGCTTATTTTACTAAGTATGATGTTTTCCAGATTCATCCATTTTGTTGCAAATGACCGGATTTCATTTTTTTTTGTACTGCTGTGCAGTATTCCATAGAGTCCATATCCCATAATTTCTTCTTCAGTTGATGGGCATTTAGGTTGGTTCCATGTCTTAGCTACTGTGAATTGAGCTGCAATAAACATGGGGGTGTAGATAACTCTTCTATTTCCTTTTTCTCCATATTCTTGCCAGCATTTGTTTTTTGTTGATTTCTGTATGAAAGTCATTCTAGGGCCGGCGTCGTGGCTCCATAGGCTAATCCTCCACCTAGCGGTGCCGGCACACTGGGTTCTAGTCCCGGTCGGGGCGCCGGATTCTGTCCCGGTAGCTCCTCTTCCTGTCCAGCTCTCTGCTATGGCCTGGGAGTGCAGTGCAGGATGGCCCAAGTGCTTGGGCCCTGCACCCCATGGGAGACCAGGAGAAGCACCTGGCTCCTGCCTTCGGATCATCGTGGTGCGCTGGCCGCAGCGTGCTGGCCGTGGCAGCCATTGGAGGGTGAACCAACGGCAAAAGGAAGACCTTTCTCTCTGTCTCTCTCTCTCACTGTCCACTCTGCCTGTACAAAAAAAAAAAAAAAAAAAAAAAAAAAAAAAAAAGCCATTCTAACTGGGGTGAGGTGAAACCTCACAGTGGTTTTGAATTGTATCTCTCTGACAGCTAGTGATCCTTTTCATGTGTCTGTTGGCCATTTGGATTTCTTCTTTTGAAAAATGTCTGTTGAAGTCCTTTGCCCATCTCTCTTTTTATTTTAAATGACTATCTTTTTTAAGATTTATTTATTTATTTGAAAGTCAGAGTTAAGTAGAGAGAGAGAAAGAGGAGAGATTGGTCTTCTATCCACTGGTTCACCGCCTAATTGGCCCAACGGCCGGAACTGTGCCAATCTAGAGCCAGGAGCTTCTTCTGGGTCTCCCACGTGGGTGTAGGGGCCTAAGGACTTGGGCCATCTTCCATTGCTTTCCCAGGCCATAGCAGAGAGCTGGATCGGAAGTCGAGCAGCCAGGACTCGAACCGGCGCCCATACGGGATGCTGACACTGCTGGCAATGGCTTTACCTGCTACGCTACAGCACCGGCCCCTGCCCATTTCTTAACTGGGTTATTTGTTTTGTTGCTGTGGACACAGTAATGTTCTTTTACCATTCATTTTTGGATGTTTTAGGATTCACTTCTTTTTTAGGATTTTCACCTTCCTAACCTTGATACCATTTTACTTCCAAATTAAGTATTTCAACAATGTCCTATAACCATGAAACAAAACCTATATACAAATGAGGCAAAATTATACATTGGTTTAAAAGAAAAAAGGTTATTTTGAAGGAGTCTTCATGAATAGAAAAGATAAATATACTTGTATTTTCAGCCCCCATGCCCACACACATTAGTACCTCTGGGGTGAAGGTAAAATTCTGGGATGCTTTCTTTAAGATTTCCACTGCTTCGGTATAAGAAATTCTGAAGAAAATAAAAGTACAAGCAGAGAAAGATCAATACAATAGGACTGCAGTTAGCTAGTTGACATTAAAACTACAAAAAGCCTATTCCCCTACAGTCTGTGAGATCAATGTCTTTGGCAGTATCTTTCAAAATATATACTAGTTAAAAGCTACAACCCAACAATTCCATATTTCCCTGTGCAAACTTAATATATAAAATTTACTTGTAATAGTATTAAATAGATATATGCAGTCATGATTTACAATAGCAAAAGACTGAAAACATCTGAAATATGTATCAATATATAACAATAATATATATAATATAATATATAACAATAATATATCCACAGAATAGCATTTTTAAAGTGTTTACTTTTCATCTACTTGAAAGGCAGAGTGAGAGTGAGACAGGAGCACATGTGGTTGCAGCGGACCAAGCACTTGTGCCATCCTCCAGTGCTTTCTCAGGCAAATCAGCAGTGAGCTAGATTGGAAATGGAGCAGCTGGGAATCAAATGGGACACTGGCTTCACACATGGAACCTTAACCTGCTGTGCTACAATGCCCCTAACAGTTTTTATATGATTAAAAGATTTTAGAAACTTTCTGAAGGACCTTGAATTCAAAAAATAACCACTAAGGGGCTGGCACTGTGGCATAGTGGGTGAGGTCAATGACTGCAATGCCTGTCTCCCAAATGGGCACTGGTTTGTGTTCTAGCTGCTCCACTTCTAATCTAGCTCCCTCTCAGTAGCCTGGGAAGGACAGTGGAGGATGGCCCAAGTGCCTGGGCCCCTGCTATCCACATGGGAGACCTATAGGAGGCTCTAGGCTCTTGGCTCTTGGGTTTGGCTGGGCCTAGCTCCAGCCATTGGGGCCATCTGAGGAGTGGCCAGTGGACAGATCTCTTTCTCTGTCCCTCTGTGGAACTGACTTTCAAAAAATCTTTTTAAAAACTTACTACCAATCCTCCTCCTCCCCCTCTTTCCCTCTCTCTCTCTGCCTCTCCTCTCTGTATAACTCTTTCAAATAAATAAATAAATAAATCTTTTTATGATGTTTTTATTTTTTTATTTTATTTATTTGAAAGAGTTAGAGAGGTAGAGACAGAGAGAGAGGTCTTCCACTCGGTGGTTCACTCCCCCGATGGCCGCAATGGCCGGAGCTGCGCCAATCCGAAGCCAGGAGTTTTCTCCAGGTCTCCCATATGAGCGCAGGGGCCCAAGGACTTGGGCCATTTTCCACTGCTTTCCCAGGCCATAGCAGAGAGCTGGATCGGAAGTTGAGCAGCCAGGTCTCAAACCAGCACCCATACGGGATGCTGGTGCTTCAGGCCAGGGCTTTAACCCGCTGCACCACAGCACCGGCCCCTAAATAAATCTTTAAAAAAGGGGGGGTGGGCAGCACTGTGGCACAGTGGGTTAAAGCCCTGGCCTGCAGTACTGGCATCCTATGTGGGCACCAGTTCGGGAACCGGCTGCTCCTCTTCCAACTCTCTGCTATGGCCTGGGAAAGCAGTAGAAGATGGCACAAGTCCTTGGGTCCCTGCACCCACATGGGGAGACCCAGAAAAAGCTCCTGGCTCCTGGCTTCAGATTGGTGCAGCTCTGGCTGTTGTGGCCAACTAGGGAGTGAACCATTGGATGGAAGACCTTTCTCTATCTCTCTGCCTCTCCTCTCTGTGTAACTCTGACTTTCAAATAAATAAATAAATCTTAAAAAAAAAAAAAAACTACCAAAAACCTATCCATATAAGTAAAAATGAAGCTCAGATTTGCAAAAATTAACTGGAAACAGTTGTGTATTACAGGATGAAGAAAGTCCACAAAGCTATGTTTTCAGTGTCTAGTAGTTTTTTTTTTTTTTTTTTTTTTTTTTTTAGGATGGAAATTCTATTCAATAAAATCTAGTATTAAAACACAGGTAATTTTAGATGTAATGATGGTGGTGGCATTAGTGGCACTGGCAGCAGTAGTTGTAGTAATAATCACAGAAATCAGCATTTGGGAGAAGGGAAATGGATGCTCAGAGAGGATCAGAAACTTGCCAAAGAAATAAGCCCTGATCTGATGACAGAGCCTAGCTGTGAACTGCTGGGACAATACTTAAAACACATGGAGTTTTATATGTTCAGTCAACAGAAAAGATGAAAGACTCCGGGTTCTTTTTCTGCCTTTACCATTTACTAGCTATGTAAATCACTTTCAACTTAGTGAAGGCATGCTATTTATTTCTGTGACCTGTTACACAAGCATTAAAAAATTAAGGAGACCAGACTACTCTGTCTAAAGTTCTTTCCTGCTTAGACATTCTACTGTTCTATTCCATCAATTACTTGATATAATCTACCAATTACATTGAGAATTATCAAGTGCAGTCCAAAGGGGAAGCAGAAGGATCTTGTTCCATTTATATGCTACTGTTCCATTAAGGAAAAACAACTCTCATGTCTGAAGATCTCCTGCTCTCCTCCCCGCAGACTTTAATTTAAAGCAAAGCTTTCCAATTTGAAATTACAGTTTTGACACTAAATATCTTTTTTTTCCCCCTCAAATGTCTTTTTCATTTACTTGAAGTGGGGGGGAAAGAGAGAGATAAAGAGAGAGAGAAAAGGGAGAGAGAATATGAATGAATGACGATATAAATATCTCCAAATGCCCACAATAGTGAGGGCTGGGTCAGGCTGAAATCAAGAGCCTGGAACTCCACCTGGGTCTCCCAAATGGGTAGCAGGGGTCCAAGAACTTGAGCCATCTCAGGATGCATTAGCAGGAAATTGGATTAGAAACAGTAGTTCCGTAGCTGCGCTCCAATGTGGTATGTAGTAGGCTTAACCCACTGTGCCACAAAGTCTGAGACTGGGTATCCTTAATGCCCTTTATCAACTTTCTCAACTGAGTACTTCTTCTTGGTATGTACAGAGCACAATATTTCTTCTTTCCAGAAAATGCTTTAAAGTACTACTTGAGGAAAGGAAGAAAAGACATCATACTATAGCTTCAAACTGCCTTCATGTTTCAAACTTATCATTGTTGAATGATGGACATTCATCATTCTAAAGCCAGTAGAGTAAAACTGCTAAGCTGGAGAGATGATAGGAATACTTTTTCTAAAAATCAGAGATAAATGAAGACTAAATAAAGAAGGTAAATGTTTCAAAAACTTGAATATTTTAAAGGAGATAAAAATAATTGAATTTACCAGGCTGGTGCCGTGGCTCACTCGGTTAATCCTCCACCTGCGGTGCTGGCATCCCATGGGCGCCGAGTTCTAGTCCCAGCTGCTCCTCTTCCAGTCCAGCTCTCTGCTGTGGCCTGGGAGGGCAGTGGAGGATGGCCCAAGTGCTTGGGCCCTGCACCCGCATGGGAGACCATGAAGAAGCACCTGGCCCCTGGCTTCAGGTCGGTGTAGTGCCAGCCGTGGTGGCCATTTGGGGAGTGAACCAACGGAAGGAAGACCTTTCTCTCTGTCTCTGTCTCTGTCTGTCTCTCTCTCTCACTGTTTATAACTCTGTCAAATAAAAAAAAATTGAATTTACCTATATTTCTACTTGATAACATAAATTCAATCATTGCCCAATTCTGATTTTTTTTTAAAGATTTATTTTATGTATTTGAAAGTCGGAGTTACACAGAGAGAGGAGAGGCAGAGAGAGAGGCTAGCCTGGGATTCTGGATGGGCCAAACCACAGCTAGTCAGAACTTCAGTTGAGGATCTAGGTAGCCTAGGATGCTTTTTCTCTCAGGCTGGGGAGGGCGACCAACTGGCTATGCTGTCTATGAGATCACCCACCTCAGACTCAGGTGGAGCTATTAGCTGGGCACTGACTGTGACTGCCTGTCTGGGAAGGGTTGCAGGCTGCGTTCTGGGCCTGGCCAATAGAACTGTATTCTGTAGCTGTGCAGCACTGTAGACTTGGCTGCAGGTTTAGGAGGAACTACTGCTCAGGTCTGATGGATTGAGGCTATACTAAGACATGGCTAGTTGAGGCCTGCCTGCCTGCCTGCCTGCCTGTGGGGAGCTGCAGAGTGGGCTTGGAGGCTGGGCATAGGATGTGACCAGTAGGAACGCATGGTAGGTAGAATTGCCAATTTAGTTTCTGGGAGTTACCTGCTTGGCCTTGTGAGTGAACTATACCACTGGCTGGTATCTCTGGGCACCACTGCTGGCAGGAACACAGAGCTAATACCAATACCTATGGGCTGGGACTTCTTTGTTCTTATCTGACCTCAGTCAGCCTATCCTTGATGTTACCCCCAAGATTTAACATGAGTGAGCAAGAGTAGGGCTCCTGGAAAGTGTTCTAGGATGCTAGGGGAGCTCAGGGTCTATCTTTAGCTCTCTTTTCCCATGGTAGGAACTAGAGGCCCAGGGGGAATCTTCTCTGTGTGGCACTGTGCCTACTTAGAGGAGGGGCAGTGTGGACACAGTGAGACCATTTCTCTTCCTAGTGCAGTTGTTTTCAGTGGTGTAGTATGTGTGGGTGTCTCAGACTCACTCCCAAGTACTGGGGTTTCACAAAGGTGTTGTTTGTGGATAGTTGCTAGGCAGACTTTCTGTGCGGGGAGTGAATCCTAGGACCTCCTATTTATCATCTTGCTGACATCACTCTCCCCATAAATTCAAACTGTAATTATGATTTGTATTCTGCAGAATGGGTGATGATAATGGCAATGACTGAACTGTTATAGCCCATGAGGTCATCTCCCAATCTTAATATTGTACAGACAAGCCCTGTGATATGTAATGGTCATAAGCCAGTGGGGGAACTGTAAGCACTCCACCAGTAATTCCAGTAAACCTTTCAACTACATACAGTAGCTAAAAACAAAACTTCTGAAATCAGATGGAATTTGAATTTGAATTTTAATCTCTGGTTCATTTTCACTTGCTTCACCTCTTTGCATTAATCCTTCATTCGTAAAATGGGAATAACTCTGTGGTTGTGACAATGAAATCAAGTGTAGATATATGTTTACTAATATAAGTAAAGTCTGTCACAGTTTCACTCACAGTAAATATTCAATAAATGATGGATATTCCTTTTCCCATCTTGGATCGCATCCATTAGACAGGAGCTGGATAATTCAGTTCTTATCCTTGGCTTTGTCATCAGCACAGATTCTCTCAGAGGCTCAGATTACTTCTTTCCTACCTAGTTAATCACACATTTTATTAATATGCTCATGTTCAGAGAACTCTCCTGTAAACTCCAGATCCTTTTTTTATCAACTGCCTAAACAGCATCTATAATTAGTTGTCTGAAAAGTATCTCAATACCATGTCTAAGTTCAGATACCATCCCAGCTCTCCCCAAAGCCATCCCTTACTCTACAGTTATACAAATCTCAAGGGAGGACAACCTCAGTTTTTAAATTTTTTTAAAGATTTATTTATTTATTTATTTGAAATGCTGAAACAGAGACAGACAGAGAGACAAAGAGACAGAGAGAGATTTTCTATAGGCTGGTTCACTCCCTAAAAGGCTGCAACTTCTCAGGCTAGACTGGGGCTAGGCCAGGCCAAAGCCAGGATCCAAGAGCTTCTTCTGGGTCAAACACTTGGGCCACCTTCTACTGCTTTCCCAGGCCATAGCAGAGAGCTGGATCGGAAGTGGAGCAGCCAGGACTGGAGCTGGTGCCCACATGGCATACCGGCACTGCAGGTGGCATCTAAACTCACTGAGCCACAGCACTGGCCCCAGGCAATCTCATTTGATAGCTGTATGACACAAAAAGCTTGAAGTCACCCATGATTCTTATCTTTTTCTTAGCAAGACTTGTTTTCCCTATCTCTAACATATATCCTGAATAAGACAATTTCTCCTGCCACCATACGGGGTTTGAGATGGTTAATTTTATGCGTCAACATGGCTGGGCTATAGTGCTTAGATATTTGGTCAAACACAATTCTGAATGTTTCTGTGAATGTGTTTTTTGGCAAGATTAGCTTTTAAATCAATGGACTTTCACTAAAGTCATTACCCACATCATGTGGGTGAGTTGCATCCAATCAGTTGGAGGTCTTACTAGAACAAAGGCTGACTTCTCCCCAAGAAAGAGGGAATTCTGCCAGGAGACTGCCTTTGAACTTAAACAGCAGCTCCTCTCTGAGTCCTTGGCCTGTTGGTCTATCCTGTCAGATTCTGAACTCACCAAGTCTCCACAGTCACATGAGCTAATTCCTTAAAATCTTTCACTCTTTCTCTTTCCCTGCCTCTCAGTCTCTCTCTCTCTCTACCCACACCCACACACTCTGTTGATCTCATTTCTCTGGAGAAGCCTGACTAATACATGGTTCAGATCTCCACTGACTCTCACCTAGATGACTATGCCAGACTCCGAATTGGTTTTCTATTCCCATTCTTGTCCTGCTACAACTATCTCTGTACAATTTTTTTAAAGTTTGTTTTCAAACAAGCCAAATTTTGAGTATTCAAGTTACTACTGTCAGCCCTCTGCTGGTTCTGTATCTAGATTTCAAGCAAACTCAGATTGGAAGTATTAAAAAAAATTATATATGTATTGAACCCATACCAACTTTTATTTTTGTCATTATTCCCTAAACAATATACTACAACAATGATTTATATAACATTAGGTATTATAAGTAATCATGGAATTATTTAAAATATACAGAAGGACATATGTAGGTAAAATACAAATACTGTGCCTTATTTACTTACTTGAGAGGCAGAGCTACAGAGAGAGAGAGAGAGAGAGAGAGAGAGAGAGAGATCTTCCATCTAGTGGTTTGCTCCCCAAAAGGCCACAATGGCTAGAGTGGGGCCAATCTGAAGCGAGGAGCCAGAAACCTCCTCCAGGTCTCCCATTCGGGTGCAGGGGCCCAACCACCTGGGCTATCTTCTGCTGCTTTCCCAGGTGCATTTGCAGGGAGCTAGAAGTGGAGCAGCCAGGACTTTAACTGGCACCCATATGGGATGCTAGTATCACAGGCCAGGGCCTAACCTATTATGCCATAGTGCCAGCCTCAATACTGTATCTTATAGGGGCCGGCACTGTGATGTATCAGGTTAAATACCTGGCCTGAAGCACCAGCATCCCATACAGGTGCCGGTTCGAGACCTGGCTGCTCAACTTCCGATCCAGCTCTCTGCTATGGCCTGGGAATGCAGTAGAGATGGCACAAGTCCTTGGGCCCCTGCACCCACATGGGAGACCCGGAAACAGCTCCTGGCTCCTGGCTTTGGATTAGCACAGCTCCGGCCGTTACGGCCAAGTGGGGAGTGAACCATCGGATGGAAGACCTTTCTCTCTTTCTGCCTCTCCTTCTCTCTCTGTGTAACTCTGACTTTCAAATAAATAAATAAAAATCTTTAAAAAAAAATACTGTACCTTATAAAAGTATTGAGGGGGGCCAGCATTGTGGCATAGTGGGTAAAACTGTTGCCTGGTGAGATGCCTGGTTCCTGGCATCTCACATGAGGCTCCTGGCTTTGGCCTGGCCCAGTCCTGGCTGTTGCAAGCCATTTGGGGTGTGAACTAGCAGGTGGGAGATCCCTCTCTCTCTGAAACTCTGCCTTTCAAAAGAAGTGTCTTGAGCCTGCATGGATACTGGTACCTGTGGGAGGTTCTGGAACAAGTCCCCCATAGATGCTGAGGAACAGCTGTGTATGTCTGAACTGTAGTAACACAGTTAATAGATACTATGTTCACTCATCTTGCTATGGTTTATTAATTCAATCATTCGTGTCACACTGTCAGTCAGGAAACAAACATAAGAGCTATATATAAAATAACCAGAACATGGATCTTGCCTCAGATCTGAGGACATATAAACAAAAAATAAAATACAATGTGATAAATACAATGACAAAGTATAAGCACAGTTCAGAGAAAGCATAACATCTACTTACATTAAGAAGTTGTTTTTTAGCATATGTTCTAATCTGTCCTTGGTGAGAAAACACAAAAAACAAAATTATATTCACTGCATGTAATTAACATATTTCAAGAACAGATGCATTGGGCTTTATCCACAAAACTAATTACCTTTTTGCCAGGTGCTAAGAATTTGTGACAGAGTTCAACATCTTCAGGACAGTTTGAGAGCACCATCATTGCTGTAGACTTAAAGAGGTCCTCCATAATCTAAGAGAAACACCAGAGAACCGTCTGGTTAGGAAGTGACTCCTGATATAAAACCTATCCAGGGCTCCAGAAGGTCAGGCCTCCAGGTTTTAGCAACTAAATCCTTGGGTCTCTCAACCCCTGAATGTACTATAGCAAATGCGTTCAGTTTCCCAGGCATCTCAATTTCTTCTCATAAAGGAATAAAAAAAAAAGTCTGAATTTTTATGTTAATAGCTGTAATAGTGGTCCTGAGATGAGATGTCAAGTGAACGGATATAACCAGTAGATGACTCTAAATTTCAACAAACTCACTTACAGAATCAGGACAATAATAATACCTAGTTTACAGGATTGTTGTCAGAATTAAATGAGACAATCCACATGTAAGACTTAGCTTAGTACCTGACTTGGAGAAGCATACAACAAACGTTAGTAGTTGTCAAGAGGAAGAACATTTTGAAAGGTGATTTATGCAGTCACTGGAAAATGAAAATAAACTTTAAATCTGAGCGCAATGATGCATCTAAATACGAATGTGTACAATTTTGCTGTGCTAAAGCATAAAGTAAAAGTAACACAAGGCATTTAACACAAATCATTATATAATATTTCATTCTACCAGGGGCGTCCATAGAAAATTCATGAGAAACTAACTTGATCATATAAGAAACAGTAACTGGAGGGGTTGGCAATGTGGCTGAGCAGGTTAAGCAGCCCCCTGCGATGCCAGCATCCCATATGAGCGCCAGTTTGCATCCCAGCTGCTCTATTTCCAATCCAGCTCCCTGTGAATGTGCCTCTGAAAGCAGCAGAAGATGGCTCAAGTGCTTGGGCCCCTCCATGCATGTGGGAGACTTGGATGGAGTTCCAGATTCCTTGATTTGGCCTGGCCTAGTCCCAGTTGTTGTGGTCACTGGGAAGTGAACCAATGGTTTGAAGATCTCTCTCTTTCTTTCTTCTTCTGTCACTTTGCCTTTCAAATAAATAAGTAAATCTTTTTTAAAAAGATTTTAGATATATTTCCCACCCTAGTCTTTAAGACTTATTTATTTGAAAGGCAGAGTTACAGGGAGAAAAGGAGATACAGAGATCAATCTTCTATCTGCTGGTTCACTCCCCAAATGGCTACAACCGCCAGGGCTGAGCCAGGCTGAAGCCAGGAGCCTAGAAATCCATCCAGATCTCTCACGTAGGTAGGAGGAGCCCAAATTCTTGGGCCATCATCTGCTGCTTTGTCAGGGGCATCAGCAAGAAGCTGGATTGGAAGTAGAACAGCTGGTACTTGAACTGAAGCTCCATTATGCTGGCATTGTAAGCAGAGGCTTAACCTGCTGTAAAATCTTTTAAATGAAACCCAAAGAGATCATACCATACCCTCCTAATGTATTCACAAAGACACATCATTTATAAAAAGCACAAGCTTCTTCAAAGGCTAGGATCTTTCTTCCCTCTAATGCATCACTGGAACACCCTATGCAGGCTGGAAACACAGCGAGAGTAGAAATATCTTCTAAATTAAAGATGTCTTGCTAAGTTGTACTGCATTCCTAGTTAATTCTCTTACCTTCTGTTACTATGGTCACATGCTTCCAACTTGTCAATCTAATATAATGAAAGAAACTGATAAGCATGTGGGTACAAGGCACTGGCAATGTAGAAGAGTCATCACAATTAATCTGAGGAGTGGGGAAACAAGTTAGAATAAAAAGACGAGGCAACAGTCAAGACAAATCTGAAGGAAATAAGCAGAATTAAGAGCTTTCTCAGGGCCTAGTATTCTACATTAGGAGAGAAATGTTTAACTTCGGATTTCATGTAAAAAGTGTAAAGTACACCACTACAATTACAGAAACAGAGTGTATGCATTCTAAACCAGTGGAGGAAAGGAAAGGAAAACAGAGAAAACTAGAGGAGGCCAGGGGACAAGGTCACAGTAGTAAGGAATAACTTGGTGGAAGGAGAAGGAAGACTGAGGATCCTTTACCTGAAGGCTCAATCACCTTCAGTCCAGCACTGAGATAAAGGAATTACTAAGTAAATGAATGATTTATGAAGGGTTATATACATCAGTCACTAAGCAGAGTAGACACATACTAGGAGGAAAAAGATCAGGGAGACTGGATGCCTGCATTACTGAGTGACACAATACAGCTCTCTGTAAGACAGAAACTTTGACCACTGGGGCTGTTAAATTGCTATCTTGTATAAGCAGTAAATTTCCATTTGAAGAAAAAAAATCACTGGCTTTCCTAACCTTGACTTTCAGACTACATGCTATAAATATACTGGGAGAAAAGAGAAACTTAACTGAAGGGTCAGCACAACCCTAAGATGGTTTAAAATTGCAAAACAACTTAACAGGAATACCCAAGTGCTTATAGCTTATGAGTAGGAAAAATCCTTTGTTACAAACTCTGATTCAGTAATTTTTAAAAAGATTGATTTATTTGATTTGAAAAGCAGAATGACAGAGAGAGAAGGTGAGAGGGAGAGAGAGATCTTTCATACACTGGCTTAATCCCAAAATGCCTGTAAACAGCCTAGCCAGCACTGAGCCAGGCTGAAGCCAGGAACCCAGAACTCTATCTGGGTAGCAGGGACTCAAGTACCTGGGCTATCATCCACTTCTTTCCCAGAATGCATTAGGAGGAAACTGGACTGGCAATGAAGTAGTTAGGGCTCAAACCAGCACTATGACATGAGATGCAGATGTCCCAAGGGGCAGCTTAACACACTGCGCCACAATACCCACCCTTGATTCAATATTTGAGACTACCCTTCACCAAGGTAATTCCACAGAATAATTTACAAAATAGAGAAAAGAGAAGTGGGAGATTACTTTTAGGGGTACAATGTTTTCTTTTGTCTTTAGGAAAAAAAGTTCATATTCCAATGAACTAAATCATTCAATAGTGCATGCCTTGAGGACCACCCATGGAGAATCAAGTAAACAAGAACTCAAGTAGCAAATCCCTTTCACAAAAACGTAAAATTCTTACTTAAGTGCCTATTTATTATTAGCTTCATGGAGGTCATCATTAAGACCTGTGTAACTATGTAATGAACTGTCCAACCTATAACAACTTTCAGGAGTGAAAAATAGAAATATTAACACTTAAGCCTTTTTATCTTTCTAGCTGGCCAAAATGAAGTTGAGTTAACCACAAATTTTCTGTCTAAGCAGGCAGACTGGGGAATGGTCACCTGGAACTAAAAAACTAATGGAGATGAACTTCACAGTTCTATTTTCCTTCCTTTGTCTCCTGGTTTTGATTTGGAGGTGAAATGCTGAATTGTTTCAGCAGTACAGGAAGCAGAACTTCTGGAAGAAAGCTCCTATTTCTAGTCAGAGACCTGGGCTATTGCCAGCATTTGGGAAGTGAACCAGTGAACACAAAATCTCTGCCTTTCCAGTAGACGAAATAAAGTAAACATTTAAAATGGGCAAAATTCACAAAAAAATATTTTTGAAAGTTATTCTCTGTTTTGGTCTGGTTCATATTATTCCTCGGTTTTAACAGTCAGTGCTTGGGGCCAGCACTGTGGCTCAGTGGGTTAAGCTGCATTCTGTGATGCTGACATCCCATATCAAAGTACAAGTTTGAGTCCCTGCTGCTCTGCTTCTGATCTAGCGCCCTGCTAATGCACCTGGGGAAGGCAGTGGAAGATGGCCAACTACTTGGACCATGGCCACCCACGTGGGAGACCTTGACAGTGTTCCTGGCTCTTGGCTTCATGTCTGATACAGTGTTGATCATCATGGCCATTTAGGGAGTGAACCAATGGAAGAAGATCTCTTTCTGTCTCTCTCTCTCCCTCTGTCAGTATGCCTCTAAAATAAGTAAGCCTCAAAAAATAAATAAGTAACCAGTGCTTAATAAATTAACCTAAAAATCCATCAACTAGGGTATCTAGAAATATTAACAAAGAGAATGAATGGAAGAAAAAGAGAATGACATAAAGAAATGATTCATTCCAAACATTAATATTAGATCTGAAATGGCCCACTTGATTCATTTCAAACATTAACATTAGATCTGAAATGGCCCACTTATCATATTTACAGGAGAATAAAAGAATTTCATGGACTTGTTGACTAAGTGCAAAGCTAAAATCTGCAACTGAATCCTGCTCACAACTTACTAAAAAGGTCTGCAGCTTATATTATCTATTACTCAATGTTCTCACTAATACAGCTGAGGAAATAAAATTTATTTTGCAACCACATCTTATCACAAAATAAATTATAGAGCAAAGACTTTAAATGTTTAGTAAACTCTAAAGTATGCATTGTCTGTAACTTTTCCCTTTGGTATCTACATTGGGCAATGGAGACAGGTTTCATTCCTTACAATACTCTTACTTCCTCACCGTCTACACAGTGAGCTCAAATGAAAGCTGCTTAAGGAATATAACGACTCTCAGGGAGGCTCAGATCTGGAATCCCTACAATGCAGAACAGGGTTATTTAACAGTCGCACTGCTGGTGTTTGGCGCCAGATAATTCTTTGTGTGTATGTGTGTGTATTGTGTGCACACGGAGGGGGTTGGGGGGAGTGCTGGGCGCTGTAGGATGTTTTATGTTTCCTCTCACTACATGCAGGTAGCATTCACTCTTCCCACCTTTGTTCTCTCCCAAGTAGGGATAAGAAAAATGTCCCATAGGGAACACCAACCTGGATCAATCAGTAGGAAGTGTTAAGAAGGGATGAAAGTGGATACTACAGCGTGTGGTGGGAATGCTCCTTTAGGGCCAATTGCTGTTATCTGGGAACTTGGGAATGTTAACTGCTGATGATTTTTGAGTTCTCTTTGGACACTGTCAACTCACAAATGCTGCCTTGCTCTCGGTCATATCCCTTTCAGAAGCCAGCCATGTCCAATGACTGGCTGATGTGGGGAGGCACAGAGATCTATCCCCTTTGTCTTTATATGGGACAACTGTGAAGGACCACTCCAACTCCAAAGTTCTCCACAGAATAAGCTATGACCTCTGTAAATGCATCATAGTTCAATATAGTTCAATTTTTTTTTCCTCTACCCAATGCTACTTTCTTCCTTTCCTTTTAGGAGCTGGTTTTTGTTTGTTTGTTTGTTTGTTTGTTGACAGGCAGAGTTAGACAGTGAGAGAGAGAGAGAGACAGAGAGAAAGGTCTTCCTTCCGTTGGTTCACCCCCCAAATGGCTGCTACGGCCAGCGTGCTGCGCCGATCCAAAGCCAGAAGCCAGGTGCTTCCTCCTGGTCTCCCACGCAAGTGCAGGGCCTAAGGACCTGGGCCATCCTCCACTGCCTTCCCGGGCCACAGCAGAGAGCTGGACTGGAAGGGGAGCAACTGGGACAGAATCCGGCACCCCAACCGGGACTAGAACCTGCAGTGCCAGCACCGCAGGTGGAGGATTAGCCTAGTGAGCTGCAGCACTGGCCTAGGAGCTGTTCTTGAGAATTTTTCCTAAAAACACCTCTGTCCAAAAATCTCTGCCTTAGAGTCTGTTTACTAGAAAGGTCAACCTAAGACAGGGCAATATCATGAATCTATTTGAATTGTGGAATATATTGTACTTATATTTTATTTTTTAAAGGTTTATTTTATTTATTTGAAAGGCAGAGTTACAGAGAGAGAGGGAGAGACAGAGAGAGAAATCTTTTATCTCCTGGTTCACTACCCAAATGGCTGTAACGGCTGGGCCAGAGCCAGGCTGAAGCCAGGAGTAAGAAGCTTCTTTTGGGTCTCCCACGTGGGTGCAGGGGCCCAAACACTTGGGCCATCCTCTGCTGCTTTCCCAGGAGCATTGGTAGGAAGCTGGATTGGAAATGGAGCAGCCAGGATTCAAACCAGCACCCATATGTGATGCTGGTGCTGCAGGTTGCAGCTTTAACCTGCTGCGCCACAGAGCTAGCCCCAGTATATATATTTTAAACAGAATTGGGTCATTTACTGGGTAAATAAGAATAGAAAGACAAGATAAATACATAGAAAGGAGAACTGATAGAAATTATTAAATATATATCCCATAATTACACATCTAACTAAACAGCAACCAAAAGCTATTATATAAAGAATTCATAATAAGTTAATAATTTTAGTACTTACTAAATGCATTTCACTGTGCTGTCTATATATGTATTATTTGCCCAATTCTCTCAACATGCCTAGAGAAATTATCATTTTCATTTTACAGATAAGGAAATTGAGGTCCAGAGAAATTAAGTCCTTTGTCTAAGGTCATAAAGCAAGGGAGCAATAGAACGATCAAATCCTGGTCCATCCAACTCTAGGACTGATTTTATATCTTTATATGTCCACAGCCTCCTAATAAAGTTTCCCTTTGTCCCTGATTTGCTTTTGCTTTTCATTTTTAAAAAATTTTTATTTATTTATTTTTTAGAGAGAGAGACAGACAGAAAGGTCTTCCCTCCGTTGGTTCACCCCCCAAATGGCCGCCACGGCCAGTGCGCTGCGCAGATCCGAAGCCAGGAGCCAGGCGCCTCCTCCTGGTCTCCCATATGGGTGCAGGGCCCAAGCACTTGGGCCATCCTCCACTGTACTCCCAGGCCACAGCAGAGAGCTGGACTGGAAGAGGAGCAACCGAGACAAAATCCGGCGCCCCAACTGGGACTAGAACCCGAGGTGCCAGCGCCGCAGGCAGAGGATTAGCCTAGTGAGCCGCGGCGCCAGCCCTTGCTTTTTATCTATTTATTTAATTTATTTGAAGATTAGTTCACCCCACTCCCCAAATGCCCACAATAGGCTGGTCTGAGCCATGCCCAAACCAGGAGCTGGTAACTCAATATAGGTCTCCCACCCAGCTGACAAGGATCCGACTACTTAGATCAATACCTGCTGCCACCGAGGGTGCACAATGGCAAGAAGCTAGCAGCAGAGCCAGGATTCGACCCAGGTACTCTGACATGGGATGTGGAAGTCCCAGGCGGCGTCTTCACTGCTAAGCTGAATATTTGCCCCAATCCATTTTTATCTTCCTCTAAATAATTCTTCATGTTGCTGCTAGAGAGATTTTCCTTTTTTGTAATCTCATGATCCCACAGTCCAGCTGTAGCCATTCCAGGATTAGGAACCAGTGGTTCTTTTTTAATATCTCAATATTTATTTATTTATTTTATTCAAAAGGCAGAGCTACAGAGAGAGGAAGAGACAGAGACTGAGAGGTCCTCCATCCGCTGGTTCACTCCCCAGCTGGCTGCAATGGCCAGAGCTATGGTGATCCAAAGCCAGGAGCCAGGACTTCTTCTGGGTGAGATTCAGTTTTTGTGAGGATTGTTGATCTTGGACATGTAAATAGAGGTTGGTTTGGAGTTATCATCTGTTATCAAAATACCACCGTCAATCATTGGAGTCAAGCTCATCAGTGTTGCAAGGAATCGGCTCATCACTGCCAGATGACCACAGTGTTACTACAGGGTGTTCACACTTTCACAACACGTACCTTCAGAGCCTGCCTGGCACTGACTGTCCTCTTAGTCAGAGGACCTCTCTCTCTCTGCCTCTCCTCCTCTCTGTGTAACTCTGACTTTCAAATAAATAAATGAAAAAATCTTTAAAAAATTGAATCTCATGAAGAAAAGAAACTTAGAGTTCACAGAAAAGACCTCAGGAGTCAATGATATGAACACTGGATACATTCCAAATCCAAGATACCAGATTAGAACAGTGATCAAAGAAAAATAATCTTGTCACTGGTGACACACACACACTGGATAGTTATCAGAATTTAAGTCGTGTGATATCCTACCAATGGCAACCAAAGGAAAGAAAAGTTGATGCAGAGTGTTGATCTTTCCAACAGAAACAAACAAATGATTATTTTGTTGTTGTTGTAGAAGTCAAAGAAAAACCTGTGTGCCTAGTTTGTGCTGATGCATTAGCAATAATGAATAAAAGCCAATCTGGAGTATCATTACAGCTCAGAGCACACTAAACTCAATGAACTGGGAGGCCAGATGCATCTGGATACAACCCATGCTCGTGGGGGACAGTGCTGTGGCGCAGAAGGTTAAGCCTCTGCTAGTGGCAGTGGCACCGGGCATCCCATATGGGTGCCGGTTCAAGTCCCAAATGCTGCACTTCCACTCCAGTTTTCTACTAAGGGCCTGGGAAAGCAGAAGAGGAAGGCTCAAGTGCTTAGGCCCCTGTACTCATGTGGGAGGCCCGGAAGAACATCCTGGCTCCTGGCTTCAGATGGGCCCAGCTCCAGCCGTTGCAGCCATTTGGGAAGTGAACCAGTGGATGGAGGACCTCTCTCTCTCTTTGTCTCTCCCTCTCTCTAACTATTCCTCTAAAAAAAAAAAAAAAAATACATCTTAAAAAAAAAATCAATGCTCTTCAGCAGGGTTTGGAATCACAAGTCAGTTTCACGGGGCCTCCTTTTGACAGAGACATTATTTGGATGACTTACGGAGTGAGAGCTAATCACAAAGAGGCTGAGGCCTCTGGAGGGAGAGTTTGTGAAAGAATGCATGGTAGCTGCAGTGGAGTTACTAGTGTCAAAGTAAAACCACTTCTGAGTGTCAGCTAGTCTTGGAGAACAGTCCCAGATCGCATTACTGATTTAACACAGATGCTGAAAAAACACCAAAGGGGGCCGGTGTTGTGGTGTAGTAAGTGAGGCCACCACTTCCAATGCCAGAATCCCATATGGTGCTGTCCTGGCTGCTCCTCTTCTGGTCCAGCTCCCTGCTAATGAGCCTAGAAAAAGTAGTGCTAAATGGCCCAAGTGCTTGGGCCTCTGCAACCACAGGGGAGACCCAGAAGAAGCTCCTGGCTTCAGGCTTTGCATCAGCCCAGTTCTGGCCACTGCGGCTATTTGGCGAGTGAATCAGTAGATGGAAGATCTCTCTCCCATACTCGCTCTCTCCTTTTCCCTCTGTTTCTCTACCTTTCAAATAAATACAAATAAATCTTAGAAAAGAAAAGAAAGAACACTGAAGGATTCTGCAGGAGATTTCCATTTTTCTCCACTCTGGCTTGTGACAAGACAATGGACATAGCAAAAACTGCCCAACTGGCCATCTTCATTCATGGGGTAACTGCAGAGTTTCCTATGCAAGTGGAACTGCTCTTCCTGGAAGCCACCCATGGCTTGTGGAGGACTTGTTTTAAATGAAAAAACCTAAATTAACATTTGAAAAGTTGGGGCTGGTGCTGTGGCACAGCAGGTAAAGCCACCACCTCCAGCATCCCAAATGGACACCAGTTCAAGTCCCAGCCGCTCCACTTCCAATGCTGCTCCCTAATGCATCTGGGAAAGCATTGGAAGATGGCCCAAATGCTTGGGTCACTGCACCCACCTGAGAGACCTGGAAGAAACTCCTGGCTCTTGGCTTTGGACTGGCCCAGCCCTGGCCGTTGCAGCAGTGGATGGAAGATCACTCTATCTCTGTGAGTCTTTCAAATAAATAAATAAAACTTAAAAAAATTTTGAAATGTTAAATTAAATGGCCTTACTACAGATGGAGTTCCAGACATGGCTGGCTCACCAAAAGGGTAAACTGCGTTTGTCAAGAAAGAACTGAACCCTCTCAGCTTTGATTCAAGAGATTTAATTCTATGCGACTGCATCACACACCAAGAAAGCCTGTGCACGGTCACTGAGGCTCAACAATGTGACGTCAACAGTAGTGTCACGCGTAAGTTGTGTGAAAAGCAGAGAGTTTAAGAGTCGCTAGTTTAAGGAGTTACTGAATGATCTTGACTCCGAGTGTGGTGATCTTGTGTACCACCGTCAAGTGCAGTGGCTGAGTTGGGGGAACATGCTTATGAGGTATTAAAACTGCAGGACGAAGTCAAGCAGTTCATGGAGATGAAGGGAAAACCTATGAGGGAACTCAATGACAGCAAGTAGCTGTGTGAGCTTGCATTCATGGAGGCATTGCTAACTACCGCTCAGAGCTGAATAGCAACTGCAGGATCCAAACCAGCTTCTCAGCTCCCTGCTTGCAAATGTGAAATCATTTAAAGCTGGGGCCAGTGCTGTGGTGCAGTGGGTTAACGCCCTGGCCTGAAGCATCGGCATCCCATATGGTGCTGGTTCGAGACCCTGCTGCTCCACTTCTGATCCAGCTCTCTGCTATGGCCTGGGAAAGCAGAAGATGGCCCAAGCCCTTGGGTCCCTGCACCCGCATGGGAGACCCAGAGAAAGCTCCTGGCTCCTGGCTTTGGATCAATGAAGCTCCAGCCATTGCAACCAATTGGGGAGTGAACCAATGGATGGAAGACCCCTCTCTCTCTGTCTCTGCCTCTCCTCTCTCTGTGTAACTCTGACTTTCAAATAAATAAATAAATCTTAAAAAAAAGAAAAAGAAAAAGAAATCATTTGAAGCTAAATTAAGGCTGTAGAAAGTGCAACTTGAAAGGAATACCAGTGCATTTCCCCACCTTGGAAGGACAAAGGCCTTCTAGGATACTTGAATATGCTGGTCAATGAGCCAAACTAATTGAGGTAGTTAATGAAGGATTCAAGGAGGTGAAAAGTTAACAAATGGAACTGAACATCTTTGCTACAAAGTTCAATGTGCAACCAGTTAATGTGCCTGATCACCTACGATCTCCCCTGCTTGAGTTTTATAAACATTAAATAAGTAGTGATGAATTTCCTACTTTGAGGTGATGCACATTAAAATATGCATCTGTACTGGGAATAACTTCCTGCTACAAGCAGTTCTTTTCAAAACGTATCACTGCAAAGAGTCAACCGTGCCCCACAGTGACCAACAAACATCATCATCAACTAGTATCACCCACTTCAAAGAGAAGCAGTTCCAGCTATCACCTTAGGTGTGAATTAATGAAATGTTTGACCAAATACAGCAAACCAATTAAAAAAATTTTATTTATTTGAAAGGTGGAGTTACAGAGAATAAGAGATAGAAGCAGAGAGAGAGAGATCTTCCACCCCTAGTTCACTCCCCAAATGTGAGCAGCCAGGGCTGGGCCAGTGTGAAGCCAGGAGCCTGGAGCTTCATTTGGGTCTCCCATGTGGGTGCAGGGCCCAAGCATTTGGGCCATCCTCCACTGCTTTCCTGACATATCAGCAGGGAGCTCGGTTGGAAGTGCAGCAGCCAGTACTTAAACAGGGGTCCATATAGGAATGCTGGTGCTGCAGGCAGCTGCTTAACCTTCTACACCATAGTGCCAGCCCCATAGACCACAGACCATAACTTGTATGGTCTACAAATGATGTTATAAATATCTAAATGGCCCTTGGCAGAAAAAAGGTTCCCCACTCCTGCTGTAGATGTTTACAAAACTATCAAGATGTTTTACTTAGTTTCCTAGCAAGTAAGAGCTACTATTTACTGAGCCTGCCCGTGTTCCAGATCCCATATTAGGTAATTTAAATTAGATTCATTATTTGATTCACTACTCACAAAAAGCTTATGAAATAAGTAAAATTATTCTTAGTTTACAGTTGAGTAGTCTAAAGATGTTCATGAAGTTAGGTAATTTCATAGCAAAGCTAATGGAAGAGCTGGGACATGAACTTAAATTTTTCTGAATCTTTTCTGTATTACACTAAGGTGTTTGGTGTTAATTAAACCATGTAGCTTCCATTTGCATTCAAAGAATGCCTATAAAACATAGATACACTAGGTAAAAAAAAACATACAGAAGTATTTTATTTTTATTTAAGAATTACTCATTTATCTGAAAAGCAGAGCAACTCTGGGAGAGGGAGAAGGAGATGGAGAGAGAAGTAAGGAAAGAGGGAGAGAGAAGAAGACAGAGAGGGAGAGAAGACAGAGAGGGAGAGAAAGAAAGAGAGGGAGAGGGAGGAAGGGAGAGTAAGAGAGAGACAGATCAATCTCCCATCCACTGGTTCATTTCCCAAAAGGACCTCAACAACCTGGGCTGGGCCAGGCTGAAGCCAACAACCTAGAACTCCATCCAGGTTTCCCACATGCCTGGCAGGAAACCAAGCACTTAGCCATCATCTGCTGCTTTCCCAGGTGCAATAGCAGGAAGCTGGATCAGAAGTGGAACACCTGGGATTTGAACCAGCATTCTGATATGGGATGCTGGTGTCAAAGGTAGCAGCCTAACCCCCTGTACCACAATGCTGGCCCTATAGAAACATTTTTAATGTTACAGATACCTGAGTTTTATATACCTGGTATTTTAAAAAATTGTGTACCTACCTGTGTGAGATCTTGAAGATTCTCAATAAAAGAAATCTCTGCTTCCACCATATAAAACTCTGCCAGGTGTCTCCGGCTCTGGGAATTCTCAGCTCGGAATGTTGGGCCAAAGGTGAACACCTGAGCGAAAGCTCTGCAATCCAAGATTGAGAGTGTAAAAATAGGATCCACAGGAGTAGCTTTAACTATTTAAAATATTCTGCAAGCTCTGAAGAGTTTCATGCCTCTGTCTTGTCCACAAACCCACATATATTAGCTACTTTATTTCTCTAATGGATGATAATAATAGTTTCATTAAAAATGTTACATTTATAGAAACCATTTTATCCAAAAGGAATCTGCAACTGCTTTACAAACCCTATAGTTTACTAAATATAGAAACATCACCACTTCTGGGTACACTCTACTGCAGCTGCCTTAAACAGCAGGCAACTGCATTTCATAGCAATCAAGAACAAAGTAAAGGAAAAATACCACAGCCCAAGACCTAGATGATGAAAATTAAAATTTATGTGGAAAAGGTGTGCTCATTTATCTTTTTAAATACATGAAAAATGTATCAGATACGCTGACAATTCACCTTATTTCAAGCCTACTCAAGTCCTTTACAACCACCCAAGTCGGTCAAAAAATGCTGAATGACCCCTGAAATTCAGGGGTGAGGAAAAGTTTTGAGGAACTATCTAGTTTGCTATCTGGATTTCTAGGGCCAGAGCCCAACCCCCACAATGTATTTTTAAATTCCCACAAGGAAGCATACATGGAACCTTCATTCTAAGGTTTGTAGCTGTCTTCATAGGGAAACAGGGCAACTGAAATCGAGCACATGAGGGAACTTCAAAATGTTTGTGGAAAAATGGAATTACAACATAAATTTATTTTGGTGCAAGTTCAAAATCCATGAATAGTCTTTTCATAAAACAAATTTTCAATGAATTTTTTGACAAGCCCTTGTATGCATGGATCTCAAAATTTTTTGCATCAAAATAAACTTTTTAAAAAGATTTTTATTTATTTATTTGAAATTCAGAATTAGAGAGAAAGAAGGAGAGGCAGAGAGAATCCATTAGTTCACTCCCCAGATGGCTACAATAGCTGGAACTGTACCAATCTGAAGTCAGGAGCCAGGAGTCTCTTCCAGGTCTCCCACGTGGGTGCAGGGGCCCAAAGACTTGGGCCACCTTCTACTGTTTTCCCAGGCCAGAGGAGAGAGCTGGATTGGAAGTGGTGCAGCTAGGACTCGAACTGGCGCCCATATGGGATGCTGGCACTGCAAGCAGCGGCTTTACCTACTATGCCACAGTGCCGGCCCCCAAAATAAACTCTTAATTCTACTTTTCAAGAACTTTTGGAAGTACCCTTGAATAGGTAGTAATGAGTATTTCTTGAGGGTCTAACCTTTAAAGGTTTGCAGAGAAAAGCAAGAGGTTTGAGGCTCCCTAGCTGGATCCTGAGCATCCTTCATTTGTTTGTCATTAAACAACAGTAATATAAAAAAAAAAAAAAGATGGATTCTGTATATCTCTATCTATCTATATACATATACATATTTGCCCATTTAAAAAAAAACATTCTGGGAAATTAAGCAGTAAAATAATTACAGTGGGAAAAAATTCATTTTTTTTCTTTCAAAAGGCCATTTCAGTTAAGACCCAGTTGGTAAGAAGCTTAGGAATTTAGGAATTTCTGTTTTCATTGTACTGCCACCTTCCTGAGACCATGACCAGTTAGCCTCCAAGAACCCATTTTTGATGGGAAAAAATAAAGAGTAGGAACTAAACAATACCATTATGGTTTTTTGTCTCCCAAGATTTCAAACCTAGACTTGCACACTAGAATATTCCTGAAAAGACTGAATCTACCTTGTGCAAGACAAAAACCCTTGCTCTGCTTTCATAAATAATGAGCATACTGCTTTTACTTTTATACCTCCCCCCCCCCAGCTTTCTTTTTTTTTTAAAGGATTATTTTTTATTTCTTTGAAAGACAAGAGTTACAGAGAGAGGTAGAGCCAGAGAGACAGAGGTCTTCTGTTCCGCTGGTCACTTCCCAAATGACTGCAATGGCCAGAGAAGCCAGGAGCCAGGAGCTTCTTCCAGGTCTCCCATGTGGGTGCAGGGGCCCAGGGACATGGGCCACCTTCTACTGCTTTCCCAGGCCACAGCAGAGAGCTGGATTGGAAGTGGAAGCCTCTGGGACTTGAACCGGCTCCCAAATGAGATGCCGGCGCTGCAGGTTGGGGCTTTAACTTACTACACCACAGCACCAGCCCCCCAGCTTTCTAATCTGTTAATTCACCCAGTCACCCAAGCCAGACCTCATGCGCCTCTAAATGCTCACGTGTCCCACATCACACGGATCACAACATTCAGTTGTTTACACCTTGGAAAACTCTCTCAAATCTCAGGATTCTTCTCCAGCTCCACAGCTGCCGTCAGTGTAAACCATTGTCGCTTGCTTGGAAAAATAACAGCTTTTTAACTGGTGCCTGCCATCTGTCTTCCTCTGGCCCCAAACTACTACAAGTTTGCAAGCTCAAATCTAATTACATCAGCCCTAATTTAACAATCTTCAAGGATTCCCCACTGCCAAAGGAAAAAATCTGACTCCTAATTTGGACTCCAGTTTCCCTCACATGGCCTTTTCCCCCTCTGACCTTGCATCCAGCTGCATGCCTTTAAGCCTCTACATGGCTGTTCTCTGCTCTGCAATGCTCCTCCCTCCCCTGGCTCCTTTCTCTCTAAATGGCAAATTCTCATCCATCCTCCAAGTTTTGGCTTCACTTTCTCTCTGAAATCTTACCACACACCCCCAGCCCCTGCTGAATAGAATATAACCTTCTCCATATATTTATTATACAGAACATTTTGCATTGAAATGTAATTATGTAGTTAAAGCATTTTTCTCCCCCGAATAAGCTATGAAATTTTCCAGAACAGGAATCATGTTTTATTCATATTTGCATTGCCAGTGCTGGAGATAAAACAGGTGTTCCTGCTGAGTGAATGAGTACTAACGATGATGACAGTGGCTTCCTCAGTTGTAAACTGGAAAAGCACAACTTCCTCACAGTGACATTACAAATATAGCAAAATACTCAGACACATTTGACTGACATCCTTGCTCAGTATCTAAAATGGGTCAAATAATCTAGATGTGTCCCAAACAATAAAGTAAAAAATCACAGGATCTCAAGTTTCCAATCTGTGACTATACCTTCTCTACATATCTTGGCAACAGTGTGAAGGCACTTTGAAAATTTCATGGCAAATGGATTTTAAAAAGTTTATTTTGGTGCAAGACAATTTTGAAATTCATACAGATTTTTCATAGTACGCATTTTTATAAACTTTTAGAAGAGCCCTTGTATTTATGGATTTCAAAGATTTTTGCACCAAAATAATTACCTTCTAATTCCATTTTCCATTAACATTTAAACATTTTATTTATTTGAAGGGGGCAAAGCGAGAGACAGAAACAAAGATGGAGCTGTCCTGTCCACTAGTTCACTTGCCAAATGCCCACAACAGCCAGGGCTGAGCCAAGAGTGGGAACCCAAACAGGTTTCCCATGTGGATGACAAGCACCCAACTGTTCGAGCCATCACCTGCTATCTCTTGGAATGTGCATTAACAAGAAACTGGAATTGGGAGCAAAGCCAGAACTTGAACCCAGGCACTATGATACTGGAAGCAGGCATTCCAACTGGCATCTTAACCACTATGCAAAATGTTTTCTTCAATTTTCTATGTACTTTTAAAGTATCCTCATACATTTAAATAAATAAAATGACACTTCTTTCCAGGACTGCACTGCATCTCAAGAAACTACACATACAAATGTTAACCAACATTCAATGTTAACTAACAATAATTGTATATATGAATGTTAACTTATATAAAATGACATTTCTTTCTGGGATTGTATCATAAAAATTGTATAAACCAATGTTAACAGCAAAAGATATTTTACTGGAAACTTCCAAGGCATACACATATATGTGGCATAGTTGAAATTTATTTTGGGGGCCCTGAAACACAGTGAAGGCTTATCTAAATGGTGCTCAGAAGAGACCTGCTACTTGTCATGAAGTACTGAGTACAGACGAAACTATAGTTTCTAAAAAAACCTTCCAAATTCAAATCACAAGGGCATCTGCTTCTCACATGGTAATTTCATGTAGGATGCTCCAGAATGAGTAGCAATGGGGATTTTTAAGAAAGATTTATTTACTTATTTGAGAGACTGAAAGAGAGTGAGAGTGAGAGCACTGCCACCCACTGGTTCACTCCCCAAATTGCTGCAACAACTAAGGCTGGGCCAGGTCAAAGCCAGAAGCTTCTTCTGGGTCTCCTACTTGGGTGCAGGGGCCCAACCACTTGGGCTGTCCTCTACTGCTTTCCCAGAAACATTAGCAGGGAGCTGGATCAGAAGTAGAGCAGCCAGGACTCAAACTAGATTCTGTAGGCTGTAGCTTTAACCTGCTGCACCACAGCACTGCCCCATAAAAGAAGTCACATGGAGGCCAGCATTGTGGCCTAGTAGGTTAGGCTACCTCCTGTGATGCTGGCGTCCCCACATGGGCATCAGTTGAAGTCCCAGCTGCTCCACTTCCAATCCAGCTCCCTGCTAATGTGCCTGGGAAGGCAGCTCACTGAAAGAAAAGGTCCCTCCTTTATATCTTTTAAAAAGGTTTATTTATTTTTTGAAAGGCAGACTTAAAACTAGAGAGGAGAGAAAGATGGAGACAGAGAGAGTGAGAGACAGATCTTTCAACCGCTGGTTCATTCCCCAAATGGCTGGGGCTGAGCCAGGCCAAAGCCAGGAGCCAGGAGTTTCTTTTTGGTTTCCCACATGGATGCAGATACTCAAGCACCCGGGTCATCTTCTGCTGCTTTCCTAGGCACATTAGCAGGGGGCTGAATTGGAAGTGGAGCATCTAGGTCATGAACCAGAGTCCATATGGGATGCAAGTGTCACAGGAGGCTTAACCTGCTATGCTACAATGCCAGCCCCCCTAAATTCATTTTTATAGCTAATAAATAATGTATTATTACTTATATTTTTCCAAAATAGGAAATTGAAAGTCAGAGAGGTTAAGAAGCTTCCCCAAAATCACAGTCATAGCTTAGTGAGAGGGGGAGGCCAGATTCAAATACAGATCTGACTAAAGCTCACAGCCTCAACTATGATATTAACAGTAGTGTTGTCTTGTAACACTTATAAGTTCAATGCATTCTCCCCTTCTCAAAATTAACCAGGGTAAGTTTAACTTATTTCCTTTCCTTATGAGTAGCTTATTTACTTTAGGATATGCTGTCTTCAGGAATGAGAAAGGTAAGTTCTCATCAACATTTTCCAGCCTTGGCAAGTCATTTAGCCTTTCTGGTCTTCAAATTCTTACAGGGGAAGGGCTGGTGTTGAGGCACAGTGGGTTAGGCCACATGCCATGCTGGCATCCCATATGAGCACTCTGATCCTGCTCCCTGGATCGTGTGCCTGGGAAAGCAATAGAAGATGGCCCAAGTACTTGGGGCCCCTGCCACCGATGTGAGAGACCTGGATGGAGTTTCAGGTTCTTGGCTTCGGCCTGGCTCAGCCCTGGCCATTGCAGCTATAGCAGATGGAAGGGCTCTCTTGTGCGTAACTCTGCATTTCAAATAAAATAATTAAAAATTTTTAAAGATTTATTTATTTATTTTATTTTAAAAGCAGAGTTAGACAAAGAGAGAGATCTCCCATCTGCTGGTTCAGTCCCATCCCCAAATGGCTACAACGGCCAGGGTTGGGCCTGGGCAAAGCCAGGAGTCAGGAGTTTCTTCTGGGTCTCCCACTTTGGTACAGGGGCCCAAGCACTTTAGCCATCTTCTGCTGCTTTCCCAGGCACATGAGCTGAGAGCTAGGTCAAAAATGGAGCAGCTGTGACTGGAACGGGCACATATATGGGATGCCAGTGCTTCACGCAGTGGCTTAACCCACTATGTCACAATGCCAGCCCCATCTAATATTTTTGCAATAATTTTATCTCTAGATCCATGTGACACTGCTCTTATTTTAATTTATGCTGATTTTTTCCTGTTTTCCACTGACATGAAAGCCATTTGCAGCAAGGCTTGAACCAACATCTAAAATAAATTCCAAGAACAAGGCCATTTCTAAAATAAGACATAAAAACCAGGTGAAAGGCCAGTACTGCTGTGAGAAGAGACCAGCAGAAAAAGAAAACACTCAGCACTAAAAACCATTCTTGTGCCAAATTATGCAGAAAGGAAAGCTATATAAGGAAAGTCCGTGAGCTGAAGTTGATATTTAAGATAACACAAGTACATTCAATACACATCAGTCAAGACAGCTACAAAAATGGTTTTCTAGAAAATAAAAAAAAAATTATCAAAAGGTTCTACAAAGGCCCCTCTCTTCCTTGTGTGCAGTTTTACGAAGCCCTCACACTGGTAAGTGCATTGATGTGAAAAGGTCACTGAGTGCTGGCCATTTATTCTTTCTGGCCCTCAAATTTAAAAGCCATTCTTTGAATTTTGAAAGATCAGAGGAATTGCTGCTCTTTATCTGGGGAAGAACTTATTCAGCACCAGACTGATCAGCAGCTTTCCCCACACCTTCCCCATCACCCCTAACCTCTGGATCACTTCTCTACTGACAGTTCAGTAAGAGTTCACTGAACTGAAGTGAACTCACAGGCAGCTTTAAACTCCTTTTTAAAACAGTCTCTGCCAAGTGGGTCTCAGGAAAGGATTATCTCTGACTTTGGTTTTATATCCACTAGATTATCAATATGTAACATATGCCATTCATTGTTTCTACATGTCTAACTACTTCCCAGCTTCCCGCTTTCCCTCTATCTTGTAACACACGTGGTGGAAGGCTGCAACAGAGGGGAGCCCTCACCACGTCAACAATCCACTTCACCATTTCAGGATTCTTTAGGGAGCATGCATCTGAAATCTAAAAGTTCTTCCTCACCATTATTGCCAAATACATCCCCCAAATTAATTTTTTTAATGTCCTTAATATTTTATTTGGAACTGAATTGGAGTCCCAAGAAAAATTTACTTTTAATTGTACAATGAAATTCAAAATTTCAGGGACTGGCGTTATGACGCAGCAGGTTAATCCATCCTGTGCAATGCTGACTTCCCATACTGGGGAGACGGTCTGAGTCCCAGCTGCTCTGTATTAATGTATCTGAGAAGGCAGCAGATGATGGCCCAAGTAATTAGGCCCCTTCAGCCCACATTGGCGGCTCCTGGCTTCAGTGTGGCCCAGCCCTGGCCACTGTGGCCTTTTGGAGAGTGAACCAGCAGATGGAAGATCCTCTGTCTCAGACTCCCTCCCTCTCTCTGTCACTCTACCTTCCGAATGCATAAAACTAAGTCTTTAAAAAAAAAAAAATTCCACAGAATCTGACAACATTTCTGCTAAGGGGGTGGAAGGTTGGCTACCCCTCTCTGAAGAGATGACATTTGAGAAAGGTATTTCAGCAAAAGGAATACAAACACAGAGACCCTACAGTAGGAAGCATAGAAAATTTAAAGAATTAAGAGTAGGCCAGTGGCCAGATAAATGGTAAGAGATGGAGTCAAAAGGTAAAAAGGGACCAGAACATGGAGGGTCTTCCTTGTAAGCCACAGAAAGGAGTGACTGGATTTTGTCTGATTATCTATTTTTTCTTTTTAGAAGATTTATTTATTTATTTGAAAGACAAGAGTTACAGAGAAGCAGAGGCAGAGAGAGAGAGAGAAAGAGAAAGGGAAAGAGAGAGGTCTTCCATCCACTGATTCACTCCTCAAGCGGTTGCAATGGCCAGAGCTGGGCTGATCTGAAGCCAGGAGCTTCTTCTGGGTCTCCCACACAGAAGCAGGAGCCCAAGCACTTGGGCCATCTTCCACTGCTTTCCCAGGCCAAAGCAGAGAGCTGGATAGGAAGTGGAACAGTTGGGTCTCAAACTGGTGCCCATATGGGATGCCAGCACTGCATGCAATGGCTTTACCCACTACTCCACAGCACCGGTCCCAATATGATTATCTTTGAAATCACTCTTCACTTGAAATATTTAGCACTGCATTCTAGTTTCCATATTTCTCTGACTTGTGTTTGTCGTATCACATGTTTCTTGCTCTAGCCCTTCCTTAAACACCAGCATTCCTCCAAATATAGTTACAGACCACCTACTTTTTTCACTGTACACTCTCTACCAAAGTAATCTACTTCAGCCAATGATTCCAACTCACTGCTGACTGGCAGACAGCTCACACATGTATACTTTCTGCCCAGACCTCTGCTGCACTCCAGAAGCAGACGTCAGCCTGCTGAGTCAGTCCTTTCCCTGCTCAGAAACACATGCTTGCCCCGTCTCAGCCTTGGCTTCAGTCTTTTCCCAACCTTCCCAGGTCAATCCTTGCAGTACGTTCTTTAGTAACACCATGTACTTCTATGCATAGTACCTTTCAAAATGAAAGCTCTTATGTATATTGATATGATTATTTGTTTCATGGCTATCTCTAATAGACTGTAAATTTCACAAACTACTGTATCTGTATTCTTGTTGTTCATTGTGGTATCTTCAGTGTCCACCAGTGCCCAGCATATACAACTAATATTTGTCAAATATGCAAACAACTTGTTTTCTACAAAATATGCTGACTGGCAAAAATGAACCTTAAAACAGCACTGGGCCAGGGATGAGGAACAGGACTAAGAAGAGGAAGACAGAAAACATACCAATTACTAAACCAAAAATTCTGCTTATTCTCTCAAACAGCTGTTCACAGAAGGCACCAGTAGTTAACATACTCAGTTTTTAACAGTCACTGACCATATTGTTCAAAGGTAAACTTTTGAAAAGAACTAGATCAGGTGAACTTCTCTAATTAGGAAAAGCTTTATTTTTGGAAAAATTATAATATTAGTACAGTTAAAAAAAATTTTCCTTAAGTCTGTTCTGTGTAAGCACAGCAGCGCATGATTCTTTGGCCTCTGTCAGAGTGAGGCACCCCTTCATTCTCGAAGACGTGCACTCGTGAGGGTAGCAACTGACTGGATATGATGTCCTAGGAAAAACATTATTCCAAAGGACCACAGTTTGCTGCCTGTTCTTTCTCACATCTCAAGACACCAAAACAACCTTTGTCAAGAAAGAGAGGTAATTTTGCCAACTGTATTTACTCATATTGAAGTTATCCCCTCTCTGCCTCTCCTCTCTCTATGTAACTCTGACTTTCAAATAAATAAATAAATCCTTAAAAAAAAAAAAAAAAAAAAAGGGCCGGCTCTGTGGTGCAGTGGGTTAAATGCTCTGGCCTGAAGCGCTGGCATCCCATATGGGTGCCAGTTCGAGACCCAGCTGCTCCACTTCCAATCCAGCTCTCTGCTATGGCCTGGGAAAGCAGTACAATATGGCCCAAGTCCTTGGGCCCCTGCACCCGCATGGGAGACCCGGAAGAAGCTCCTGGCTCCTGGCTTCGGATTGGCACAGCTCCAGCAGTTGCTGCCAATTGGGGAGTGAACCATCGGATGGAAGACCTCTCTCTGCCTCTCCTCTCTCTGTGTAACTCTGACTTTCAAATAAATAAATAAATCTTTAAAAAAAATTATCCCTGTACATAGCATATATTTAGTGGTCCTTGCTTTGAGAGACACTAAAGAGAACAGCATGTAAACAGTTCAACTAATTTAAATACATGTCCTACATATAGTGTTTAAGTCTACAAGGATTTCAAGGATGATCTTTTCTGAGGCTTGCTCCTCCAAAGGCAGATGAGGTATTATGGCACTGAATGGCCAACACTTGCCTGGGTTACGTCCCGTACAAGTTGTGGGAGTGATTACAAAGACATATTTAGGGCCAGCATTGTGGCACAGCATGTTAACCTACCACTTGCTATGCCAGCATCCTGTATCAGAATGCTGGTTTGAGACCTGCTGCCCCATTTCTGATCCAGCTCCCTGATATGTCAGGAAAATAGTGGAGTACAGCCCAAGTATTTGGGCCACTGTCACCCACTGGAAATGGAATTCTGGGCTCCTCACTGTCAGGCCATTTTGGGTATGAAGCAGTGGATGGAAGATCTCTTTCTCCGTTGCTCTGCTTTCAAATAAATAAAGCTCTAAGAGCACAAACTGAAAACCTAAGCTGAATTCCTGGCTCTTCCAGTTATTAACTAAATTCTTAATTTCTCTAAGAATAAATTTCACCATGTGAAAATGGGGTTAAATATACATATGCCATGGAATTATTATAAGAATGAAATGAAATGAAATATGACAAAGCTAACCTATCCTTAAGCTAACAGGAACTATTTGGTAAACAAACAAATATATAATGTCTTCTGTGTTCTTCCTTTTCCTAGGTCTGCGTTCTCATTTGGTTAGCTGCAAGACCCCTTTATACTTTTATTTTTAAGATTTACTTATATATTTGAAAGTTACAGAGTGAGAGAGGGGAACAAACACACACAGAAATACACAAAGAGATCTTCCATTTGCTAGTTGAGTTAGTAAATGGCTTCAACAGCAAGGGCTGGGCCAGGGTGAAGCCAGGAGCCTAGAATTCCATTCAGGTATCCCACATGGGTGATGGGTGGCAGCTGCCCAAGTGCTAGGGTCATTTTCTGTTGCCTTCCCAGGCACAATAGCAGGAAGCTGCATTGGAAGTGGAGCAGCCAGGACTTGATCTGGCACTCATATGGGATGCTGGCTTAAACCTTTGTGCCACAATGCCAACCTCAGGACCCCATATACTTCAAATTATTGCAGATCTCAATGAGATTTTGTTTATCAAGCCTATATTTACCAATTTTTACCTTTAAAATTAAGAAATTAAAATGTTTATTAATTCTTTAAAATAGTAAGTTCAATATATGTCAAGAAGAACACATTTTAATGAAAACTATTTTTTTTCCAAAACAAGAGAGAGTAGGAATACTGGCACTGTTCCACATTTTTATGTCTTTTTAATGCCTGGCTTAACAGAAGACAGCTGGAGTCTCATACCTACTTCTGCACTGAATCTGTTTTATTTTCCCATGCATATGGAAAACTGCACTGTATACTCATGTGAGATTGAGAAAGACAAAGGGCAAGTATAGTCTTGGTATTACTATGAAAACAGTTTTAACAAATGCATTTAAAGGGTCTCAGAGACTAATTAACTAATTAATATTGAGAAGTACTAATTCTGGGCTCCACTTCTGAAGATACCAATTCAGAAAGCCTAGGGAACGAACTGGTCATGGGTATGTTTAAAAGCTCCATAAGTAATTATGATGTGAGCCCCTGTTTAAGAACTATTAAAAGTTTAGACACTAATCAATATACTTTTTTTAAGATTTATTTATTTATTTGAAAGGCAGAGAAGGTGTGAGAGGGAGAGACTTTTTTTTTTTTTTTTTTGAACAGGCAGAGTTAGACAGTGAGAGAGAGAGACAGACAGAAAGGTCTTCCTTCTGTTGATTCACCCCCCAAATGGCTGCTACAGCCAACACGCTGCGCCGATCTGAAGCCAGAAGCCAGGTGCTTCTCCTGGTCTCCCATGCGGGTGCAGGGCCCAAGGACCTAGGTCATCCTCCACTGCCTTCCGGGGCCACAGCAGAGAGCTGGACTGGAAAAGGAGCAACCAGGACAGAATCTGGTTCTATCTGATGGTTCACTCCTCAAATAGCTACAATGGCCAGGGCTCATTTTTTTTTAAAAAGATTTATTTTATTTATTTGACAGACAGAGTTACAGAAAAGAGAGAGGGAGAAAGACAGGAAGAGAATCACCCGCTGGTTCACTTCCCAAATGGCAGTAATGGCCAGAGCTGGGCCAATCTGAAACCAGGAGCCAGGAGCAAAATTCTTCTGGGTCTCCCATGTGGGTGACAGGGACCCAGGAACTTGGGCTATCTTTTGCTGCTTACCCAGGTGCATTAGCAAGGAACTAGATTGGAAGTGGAGTGTCTAGGACACAAACTGAGGCCTATATGGGATACTGGCACTGCAGGCTGCGGCTGAACCCATTGCATCACAGCGCCAGCCCTTTGGAATACCTTTAAAAAATGTGTCTTGGGGACCAGCACGTGGCATAACAGGTAAAGCCACTGCCTGCAGTGCCAGCATCCCATATGGGCCTCAGTTTGTGTCCTGTATGCTCCACTTCCAATCTAGCTCCCTGCTAATGCTCCTGGGTAAGCACTAGAAGATGATTCAAGTCCTTGTGCCCCTGCACCCATGTAGGAGACCTGGAAGAAGCTCCTGGTTCTGGGCTTTGGATCAGTCCAGCTCTGGCCATTGAGGCCATCTGGGGAGTGAACCAGCAGATGGAAGATCTCTCTCTCTCTCTCTCTGCCTCTCTGTAACTCTGCCTTTCAAATAAATAAAAATCTTTAAAAAAAAAGTTTATTGATTGCTTTAACTTAAAAACTTGGAAATAACAAGTATCGATAAGGATGCAGAAAAATTCCTTATACACAGTTGGCGGGAATGTGAAATTGTGTTGCTGCTATGGAAAAGTCTGGTGGTTCCTTAATAATTCAAACATAAAATGACTCAGTAATCCTCTCATGGATATTTGGCCCAAAGAAATGAAAACAGGAATTCAAACAAAACTTTGTAAAAAATGTTCATAAAAACTAAAAAGGAGAAATAACCCAAATGTTCTTCACTGGATGAATGGATGGGTAAAATAAGGTGTATTCCTATCTTGTGATATTAATCAGCCATAAAAAGGAAGAAATACAAGTATATTCTACACCATGAATGAACCATCAACATATTAGGCTAAGTCAAAGAAGTCAGCTACAAAAGTCACATAGTATGTGATTCCATTTACAAGAAATATTCAGAATAGGCAAATGCATAGAGACAGAAAGTGAAAGAGTGGTTGCCAGGGTCAGGGGTGGGTAGAGGAGAGTGCGTTAGTCTGCATGGGCTGCTATAACAGAATGCCAGTCTGGGTTGCTTAAATAACAGAACTTTATTTTCTTGCAGTTCTGGAGGCTGGGTGCTGGGAGGGTTGGTTTCGGGTGAGGTCTTACTTCCAGGCTTGCTGAACGGCAACTTCTCACTGTTTCCTCCCACGGCCTTTCCTCTGTGCACATGTACCCCTGGTGTCTCCTCTTTTTCTTATATGGACACCAGCCACACTAGATTAGGGCCCCACCTCATGACCACATTTAACCTTTTTTTTTTTTTTTTTTTTTTTTGACAGGCAGAGTGGACAGTGAGAGAGAGGGACAGAGAGAAAGGTCTTCCTTTTCCGTTGGTTCACCCCACAATGGCTGCTGCGGCTGGCACGCTGCGGCTGGCGCACTGTGCTGATCTGAAGCCAGGAGCCAGGTGCTTCTCCTGGTCTCCCATGTGGGTGCAGGGCCCAAGCACTTGGGCCATCCTCCACTGCCCTCCTGGGCCACAGTAGAGAGCTGGACTGGAAGAGGAGCAAGCAGGACAGAATCCGGCGCCCCAGCTGGGACTAGAACCCAGAGTGACAGCACCACAGGCGGAGGATTAGCCTATTGAGCCACAGTGCCGGCCATACTACATTTAACCTTAACTGCCTCCCCAGAGGCCCTATGTTCAACTATAGTCGCATAGGGAGTTAGGACAAGACATACGGATTTTACAGAGACAAATCAGTCCATAATAAAGAATGACTGCTTCACAGGTATGGAGTTTTCCTTTTGGTGAGATGAAAATGTTTTATAACTAGACAATGGTGTTGGTTGCGCTATGTCATTAAGGGTAAATTTTATGTTACCTGTATTATTTAATGTACATTAAAATAAAGTTTACTGAGACTAATTGTCCATCAGGCACTTTATACATGTTTGATTTTATCCTTGATACTTATGAGGGAAGTGATTTCATTCCATTTTATACTTGAAGAAACTAAGCTTAGACAAGTTAGAAACAAGCCCACAGAACCATGTCACAGCTCTGACTCCAGGACTCACCTTCTGCTTTGCTGCACGTGAGTGCACTCAACAACTAGTCAAGACAACACAAGGTACCATGGCTGCATACCCAGAAGACACTGGTATGTGTTCCAATTAGAAATATTCTTTCTGTCACTATCATCTGGGTGGTTTTTAATCCCACTATATGACAAAGTTATTCCATTCTAGGTGGCTACTCCTGAGCTGTCTTTCTTCCACCTTGAGGGAGGGGCTTGCTCCCTCTGCACCTGCCATTTCTTACCATTAACAGCAACACTTTTCTGTCTTATTTTTTTCTCTGTCTATAACTCTTTCTTTGCAGAAAAGGATAATCATTTATAGGCACTGACAGGCAATGAGACCTGTGTTAATCCTATTTCACAGTACTTTAGGATATTAAAAATGGTTACAGGGATAGGCATTTGGCTAGCAGTGAAGATGCAGCTTGAGATGCCTGCATGCCTTCTCAGAGTGTCTGGGTTCATGCCTCAGCTCCACTCCCTATAGCCGCTTCCTGCTAATGTGTACCCTGGGAAGCAGCAGGTGATGATGGCTCAACTCACTGGGTCCCTACCACTTATGTGGGAGATCTGGATGAAGTTCTTGGCTCCTAGTTGCAGCCTGGCCCAGTCCCATCTGTTGTAGGCATCTGGAGAGTGAACCAGTGGATAGGAACTCTCTGCTTCATTACACTTCATAGCTCTTTTTGCCTATGGTCACTTTTGCTAAGGTTCAGGAGTTAACCAACAAATGCTTCTCTGTGACAAGCTTCTGTCCCCACCTACCATTTTTAGGTGCTTTTGGGCCCAGGGGAATTCTAGAGCATTGTGGAGCCCCGAAGGTTTAACAGGAGAAAAAGAAATCTTTCTTAGAAATTCTTTAGATGGTCTACAGCAGTGTTTCTCAAACTTCAGCATGCATTAGAATCATTTAGAGCTTGTTAAAACACAGCTTGCTAGGCCGTACCCCAGAATTTTTGCTTCAGTAGGTCTAAGGTAGGTCTGAGAATCTGCATTCCCACCACTTCCCAGGTGATACTGATGCTGCTGGTCCAAGGACTACCAGCCTATAGTGGTTTTCAATCTTGGCTGCACAGAATAACATTAAGCACTTTAAACACAATCCTGATGATCAGTCTCAGCCCTAGACCAATTACATTTGATTTCCTAGGGGGCTGAATTGATGTATCCACAGTTCATACATGTATATATTTGAAAAGCTGAGGGATAAAGAGTGATCTTCCATGTGCTGGTTTACTCCTTCCCAAATGGCTGCAACAGCTAAGGCTGGGCCAGGTCCAAGCCAGGAGCCAGGAACTCCATCCAGGTCTCTATGTGGGTAGCAGGGACCCAAGCACTTGAGCCATCTTTTGCTGTTTTCCTAGGCACATTAGCAGGGAGGTGGACTGGAAGCGGAGCAGCTGGGACTCAAAGTGGTGCTCCAATAAGGGATGCAGACATCACAGGTGGTGGCTTAACCAGATGTGCTGCAACGTCAGCCCCTATAGTTGAAGTGTTTCTTTTTAAAATTTGTGAGATGGAAAGACAGAGAGATAGAAGTATAAAAGGAGGAAGGAAGGAGGGAGGAAGAAGAAAGAGATGGGAGAGTGAGAGGAAGGAATAAAACACAAAAGACAGACAGAGCTCCCCTTTGCTGGTTCACTCCCCAAATGCCCACAAAGGTTGGGAGTGGGCCAGTGTGAAGACAGAAGCCAGGAACCAGGAACTCATTCTAGATCTATTGGTGGGCAGGAACCCAACTACTCAAGGCATTACCCTCTGCCTCTCAGAGTCTACATTAGCAGGGAGCTAGAACCAGGACCTGGAGCTAGGATTTAAACTCAGGTACTCTGATGTGGGATGTAGGCATTTTAACTGATAGATACCTTAACCACTAGGCCCAATTTCTACTCCACATCTGTATGTTTAAAAACGCTCAAGACATACTAATGCACAGCTTGAGTAGTAGGGTTCCAAGCACTTGAGCCACCTTCTGCTGCCTTCCAGAGTATACATCAACAGGAAGCTGGATTAGAAGTGGAGCAGCTGGGACACAAATCAGTCCTAACCACCGCACCAAATGCCCATCCCTATAAATTAACTTGTATTGTATATAAAGTACACATCAGTAAAGTTGATAAAAAAGAACAGCTTAGTCATACAGTGGTTTATTTTGCTAATTAAGTTATAATCTTGCTCCAACTATGGTATAAAAGGTGAATTATCAGGGCCCAGGAACCCCAAAAGGAATACAGAAATGATCTCCCTCAAAGAACAACAGCATCCAGAACACAGTGACACCTCAACTGTCACCAGGGACCCACAGCTATTAGGCAGATTAGACTGTTCTTACTACCTAGTTTATTCTGATTTGGTCTTCAAACTCTGACAGGTATCTGATTTCTTCAAACTAATCCCTTCCTTCATTTCAGACACTGGTTTAATTTAACATTTTGACCTGTCTTGTGAATCTGAACCCTGGCAGACTCCCTCTTTGTCCCAACTCTGTTTCATGTTTGCTTACTATTGTAACACAAGTCATTATTTGAAAACTCTTCCTACCTGGTTACACCACCTTGGCTTCTCCCTATAGCTCATCCTCATAATCACACTGAATTCTCCAAGTCCCGGTTGTCATCACTACCATCATCATAGCACCTAACATTTCAGTGGTTACGCTGTGATAAACACTGGGCTTCACACAGTATCTGATTCTCCCAACTGTTCTGCAAAAGTAGCCACTGAAACTTAATTTTACAGATCAGAAGTGGAGTCTCAGACATTTTGCTTATAAAACTAGTAATCAAAGAAGTAAAAATTCAATCTAGGGGCCAGTGCTGTGACGTAGTGAGTAAAGCTGTTGTCTGGGGTGCCAGCATCCCACATGGGTGCCAGTTTGAGTCCCGGCTGCTCCACTTTCGATCCAGCTCTCTGCTATGGCCTGGGAAAGCAGTAAAAGATGGTCAAAGTCCTTGGGTCCCTGCACCCACATGGGAGACCTGGAAGAAGCTCCTGGCTCCCGGCTCCTGGCTTTGGGTCAACGCAGCTCCAGCCATTGCAGCCATTTGGGGAATGAACCAGTAGATGGAAGACTTCTCTCCCTCCCTCCCTCCCTCTCTTACAGCCTCTCTGTAACTCTGCCTTTCAAATCAATAAATAAATCTTTAAAAAATTCAATCTAAATCTCTGACTGCATTCACTTCAACTAACAGAATCACTCACTGGTACAGGATCAGTACTTTGTGGCAGTGATAACATTATCTAAGTGGCTGCTTAACTCTGTAAACAGCACTGGTAACCCCCTATACGTGCACTAATAGGGTTGTCCCATATTTTTAACATTTTCCCTGGTGTTCAACAGTTACATACCATTTGGATGAACACGAAAAGTATTGCTGAGTAAATGAGTAACCATAGTTATTTTTAGAAGAAGACAACAGGCTGGAAAAAAATGTCAAAATGACAAAAATTCTCTGTTCCCAACCCATCCTAAATTCTGCAAACATGTCGCATGCACAAAATTTTTTCCTTTTCCAAAAAAAAAAAAAAAAAAGTAATTAAAGCCACCTGAGCAAAATTGAATTTGGAAAAGAAATAATAACCTAAGTTTTGCTTTTTATAGCTCCAGTTATTGTCCATATTGCTGTAATTACTAAGGATTAATTTGATGTCTCATTACAACAACCTGCATCTGCTTTCAGACAGCATCAAAAGGTATTGCATTTTATGCACAATGAGTTCTATTTCTATCCTTATGCAAAGGAGTGACAGGGAACACTTTTTTAAACTTATACAAGACTTGCTTACTTCAAAGGCACTCAGTGCTTCAGACAATTTTTGTACTCAACCAGACCTCACTGGGCTAGATAACAGAAGAGCTACTCTCTCATACACTCGAAATGGAGAAAGGGCAGGTTAGTATTTCCCTTCACAAAGGGATGCAATACCAGAAATGGGCAGAGGACCCAGTGTTTCGACTTCCAATGTGGCATGCAGACACTGCAGAGTTAACTTGGAGCAGCTCTAAATCATCCTGCAAACAGTGCAACCTAACTAGCAACTAAAGAAAAGCAAATCAATACCATTCAAGCTAGTAAAATGAAGTTAAAATGGTGGATTGAGTACATATATTTATATTCCCTCCTTCCTGAGAAAAACCCCAAAAGAGTAATGAAAAATTAAAAGAAAGCAGCAGTAAGGGGGATCTTCAATGGATAAGAGATTACAACATATTTTTGAAGGACCAAAAACAGATGGCTGAGTGATGACCAAAGGGGCAAAGTATGAAAGTCATCTGGAATACTGAGTGAGTAATGTAGCAGAAGGGAGGTGACCTGCACAGACTCCTGGTGAGGTTAGGGGTGGGGGAAAAGTGGATTTACTGCTAGTCATATACAGAACATTCGACCCCCTCTCCCTCGCCCCTAGAATGGCTAGGACGTCTGATGTCCTCACCTACTAGGAAAAGTCTTCTCTACATCTGTGGTTCTCATCATCTGCATCTCCTGGAGGGTCTGTTAAGACAAAGACTGCTGGGTCTCACTCCCAGTACTTCACTCGGCGGTGATTCCCAGGGGCTGAGGACAGGAAGGAATGGGAAGGGACTGCTAATGAGTCCTGGGTTTCTTTCTGGGGTGATGAAAATGTTCTAAAATTAGATAACGGTGATGGCTGACAACTTTGTAAACACTGTAAAAACTACTGACTTAAGCACTATTTAAAGGGTTCCTGAAAATGATCATTTTCTCATCTGCATACAGGGCTCTCATGGAAGCTCATCAAACAGACTCCATGTCTCCCCTATAATAAATATATGCAGTATCTTCAATGTGTTTAGGCCATGATGTCCACCCAGATCCTTCAATATCCTGGCTGTTTTCCTAAAGTCAGGATACAAAGTCACAGCTGACTCATCTAACATTTTACAGAAGATTTCAAGTTTTTGGAAGTTGGTAAAGGACACGGAAGCTACATACAATTTCTTGGATTTTGATTATTTGGGTAAATTTAATTTATTCAAGGGTAATACATCAAACATGATATAAAAGTACCAAATGAGATTCCAAAGCCAAATACAAATAACAGGTACCAGTGTACCTAAAACATTATAAACATAAAATGCTATATAATAATGATGAGAAAAAGAGTTATATTCACTGGATTTCTATTGTTCAAAGAACACAAAAGCAACAGAATCTATATCAAATATAATAGACAGTGGTTATTAAATAAGTGACATTTGAAAATACACTTCTATGTAATTATTCTACTGATAATATTATCTCTAAATTAAATTTATCCTGGACAAGGTAGAATTCCATTGCCATATGTTCTTGCCTTCAGGACAACCATTTTTCCTAAGAGCTCTCACACTGCTAATTTCTTTTTTATTGCCCATCTTGCTCATTCCAGTTTCTATAGGGTCATGAAGACTGGGATCATGTGATTGATCCATTCCTGTATCCTACAACTTAGCCCAGTGTTTGGCACACAGCTGATTCTCAATAAATGTTGAAATGAACTGAGATTTCAGGCAATGATGTGATAATAGAAACTGAGATGACAAAGAGAAGCAGCACTCAGTTTGAGGAAGTGACAGCTTGAGGAAGTGGTAGTCTAATGGGGTGATAAGCTTATCAACAGATCATTTCAATATTTTTTAGTAAAAATTGAGAGAAATCCTTTTCCAATAGATATTTAAGTCTTTATTCTGTATTAAGTCATAGTTACAAATTTAAATATAGTCTCTAAATTAAAAAAAAAATTCAGAATCGAGGCTGGCGTTGTGACGCACTAGGTTAGGCTGCCCGATGCCAGCTCCTTGCCAATGCGCCTGGGAAAGCAGCAGAAAATGCCCAAGTGCCTGGGCTGGGCCCCTGCCGCCCACATGGGAGACCTGGATGAAGCTCCTGGCTTCTGGCTCTAGCCTGGCCCAACCCCTGGCCACTTCAGCCACTTAGGAATTGAACTACCAGCTGGAAGATCTCTTTGTCTCTCTACTTCTCTCTGTAACTCTGCCTTTCAAATAAAATGAATTTTAAAAAAATAAAACAAAAAACTCAGAACTTAAGCCATAGGGAAATAAATCAATGATTCCAGTGTTACAAATTCGGCAAGCACAAAGAACCCTGGGCATATAGAAGAATGGCATTTAAACAATAAAGAGATGGTGGTGGCAGCAGAGTTCTGGATGAGAAACGAGTTACAGTGAAAGAGTGGGAGAGACAGAGAGAGACTGATAGGCCAGATTCAGATAGACAAAGGCATGGCGGATAGGACATTAAAACAGCATATGCAGAAGAACACAAATGTGTGAAACAGGATAATGTGCTTAGAATATCATAAGCAATTGAGGATAGCTGAAGCAAAAGGACACCAAAGTAAATTTTTAAAAAAAGTAAGGGGTGTGGAAAGAGAAGAATTTTAAATGTTTTCCATGTATCTGGTTTGACAAACTGTAAGGGTGGTAATGCTATTTTCCAAGACACGGAATTCAGAAGGAAAGATGATGAATTTAGTTTTGAACACAGTGAGCCTACGACGCTGGTAGAAGTCAACTGGGGAAGACAGCTGACACTTCAGTTTACACATGGACGGTGAGCAGAGACTCTCTGGGAGATATAGGAATTACACAATACCATTCCTTGGCTACCACCTTGCATCTGTCCAGGTTCTTCACAGAGACATCCCATTCTTTAAGTCCATTACTTCTTTCACTATCACCCTCTAGCCATAGTTTCCTCTCTTCTTACCCAATATAGATTCTTTGGCCCATCATTATAACCTTCTGAACCTGTCTACTTGCATCAAACTCACTTAGCAAGACCAAACCCTTACTTAATTCAAATATCCACACTGTCTATATTTTAACACAAACAAGCCAACTATATCTATTAAATATCTCTGCATTTTTTTTGATCAATCTGTTTGAAATACTTATCCTCTGGCTATATTATACAATAAACAAAATTGGTATAGGGATAATGAACACAGTTCCTTGGCCATTTTTGACAACAGTGTGCTAATTAACATTTTTATCTAAAGAGGGTTAACTTTTTTTTGGGGGGGGGGGGACAGGCAGAGTTAGACAGTGAGAGAGAGAGAAAGGTCTTCTTTTTTCCATTGGTTCACCCCCCAAATGGCCGCTATGGCTGGTGCACTCTGGCCAGCGTGCTGCGCCAATCCAAAGCCAGGAGCCAGGTGCTTCCTCCTGGTCTCCCATGCAGGTGCAGGGACCAAGCACTTGGGTCATCCTCCATTGCCTATCCGGGCCACAGCAGAGAGCTGGACTGGAAGAGGAGCTACCGGGACAGAATCTGGCGCCCCAACTGGGATTAGAACCCGGGGTGCCGGCGCTGCAGGCAGAGGATTAGCCTAGTGAGCCACGGCGCCGGCCAAGAGGGTTAACTTTTAACATAAATAACACGCTAAAAGAAATCTCTGCGTTTTAAGTTCCTATTACAAAAACATGAGCATGAGGACCCTTCATCATCATGCATATACATCCAGGAAGTAATAAGGCAATTAAAGACTGCAGTTTCATGGCAATATCATTTCCATGAAATAGAGTAAAAAGAGTGCTTAACTCCTGTCCTTTGCTCAACCTTGTCCTGTGCAAACAGCAGAGGAAAGTTTAAAAATGACAGCTGTGATTTAAAAAGCACATGTAACAACACTTACACTGAATGCACATCAGCTACTAGAAATGATGAGGACCTACAGCTAAGACAGACACACCCTCAAGGGATACATAGGAGAATATCTACAAATTGATCAAAAAATTAAAAACGAAGAATTTTTTTCTTTAGGACATGAAGTAAGTGCATACTATAACAGAGCAGAGAGAGAGAAAAGTAATTCTACTGAGGAGAGTAGAGGAGGAAGCTGTATTTCAGTTGCACCCTTAGGAATGATCAGTGTAAATATACAGGAAATTTGGGCTAGCTCTGTGGTGTAGCGGGTAAAGCCACCACCAGCAGTGCTGGCATCCCATATGGGCACCAGTTTTGAGTCCTGGCTGTTCCATTTCTGATCCAGCTCTCTGCTATGGCCTGGGAAAGCAGTACAAGATGGCCCAGGTCCTTGCGCCTCTACTCCTGGCTCCGGGCTTTGGATCAGCACAGCTTTGGCCGTTGTGGCCAACTGGGGAGTGAACCAGTGGATAGATAACTTTTCTCTCTCTGCCTCTCTTTCTGTCTCTGTGTAACTCTGACTTTCAAATACATAAATAAATTTAAAAAAAAGATACAGGAAATTATCAGAAACACAGAGGTGCAGGAAAATGCCTGGCATGAATCATTTAAAAAAAAAAAAAACTAAAAATTAAATGAGTATAAACGAACAAAGTTCAGATAAACATCTAAGTATCAAGTGGATTAAGAGTGAGCAAGTCAGGGGCGGGCGCTGCGCCTCAGTGGGCTAATGCCCTGGCCTGAAGTGCTGGCATCCCATATGGACGCCAGTTCTAGTCCTGGCTGCTCCTCTTCTGATCCAGCTCTCTGCTATGGCCTGGGAAAGCAGTAGAAGATGGTCCAAGTCCTTGGGCCCTGCACCTGTGTGGGAGACCAGGAAGAAACTCCTGGCTCCAGAATGGCACAGCTCCAGCCGTTGTGGCCAGTTGGGGAGTGAACCAGCAGATGGAAGACCTCTTTCTCTCTGCCTCTCCTCTCTCTGTGTGACTCTGACTTTCAAATAAATACATAAATCTTAAAAAAAAAAAAAAGTGAGCAAGTCACACAAGCAGGTGGGAAGACAGTTTCACACCCAATTTATTTATTTTTATTTATTATTATTATTTTTTTTTGACAGGCAGAGTGGACAGTGAGAGAGAGAGACAGAGAGAAAGGTCTTCCTTTTGCCGTTGGTTCACCCTCCAATGGCCGCCGCCAGCGCACTGCAGCTGGCACACTGCGCTGATCCGATGGCAGGAGCCAGGTGCTTCTCCTGGTCTCCCATGGGGTGCAGGGCCCAACCACTTGGGTCATCTTCCACTGCACTCCCTGGCCACAGCAGAGAGCTGGCCTGGAAGAGGGGTAACCGGGACAGAATCTGGTGCCCCGACTGGGACTAGAACCCGGTGTGCCGGTGCCGCTAGGCGGAAGATTAGCCTAGTGAGCCATGGCACCGGCTCATACCCAATTATAAAGGGACATTCTCATTACAGCCATGAAACTGATGAGAATATCCTGAGTACGAACCCTTCATAGCTTCCGGGTTCAGTACCTAAACTGATGAATAAACCAAAGGAATGAGTTAGGACTGTTCACACTAATCACAAACCAATTAATCAAACTGGAATGAAATCAGCTCAAAGTCCAGGCTGATTTTTCCCTAAATAGAAATAGCTAGTTTTTTGTTCTGAGTACATAATAAATACTAATTTTTCAAACCTGAAAATAGACAAATTTTAAATGGGAAATAAAATGTAATAGAAACGGCCATCATTTTTGAGCTGAATATTGGCACATATTCTTCCAGATTTTTCCCTAAGATACACATGTATGCGCGTACACACCCACAAAGAGTTTAAAAAATTATAATCAGGTCCAGCTTCCTGCTAATGGCCTGGGAAAAGCAGCAGAAGGTGGCCCAAGTATTTTGGTCCCTGCTACCCAAGTGGGAGACCTGGAACAATCTCCTTGCTCCTGGCTTATGACTGACCCAGCTCCAGCCATTGCAGCCATCTGGGGAGTGAACCAGCAGATGGAAGACATCTCTCTCTCTCTCTCTCTCTCTGTCTCTCTCTCTTCCTATCTATAATAAACAAACACATTTTTTTAAAAAAGCAATCAAACAAAAAAACCCCTCAAAAAACCTGGAATCAGGGCTGGTGTTTGGTATAATGGGTAAAGCTGCCACCTGCAATGCTAGCATTCCACATGGGTACTGGTTCGTTCATGCCCCAGCTGCTCCATTTCTGATCCAGCGCCCTATACCAGAGGATGGCCCAAGTATTTGGGTTCCTGTCACCCACATGGGAGACCCAGATGAAGCTCCTGGCTTTGGCCTGGGTCAGTCCTGGCCATTGTGGCCACTTGGAGAATGAACCAGCAGATGGAAGACCTCTCTCTGTATCTCTCCCTCTAGCTCTGTAACTCTGATCAAATAAACAAATAAATGTCTAAAAAATAAAAATAAAAAAATTTAAGAATTGGAACCACATTCTGCTTCCTGTTATATAAACACAAATTCTAAATTTTTAAAAAAAATTTTTTTATTTGACAGGCAGAGTTAGACAGTGAGAGAGAGAGACAGAAATGTCTTCCTTCCGTTGGTTCACCCCCCAAATGGCCGCTACGGCCGGCGTGCTGCACTGATCCGAAGCCAGGAGCCAGGTGCTTCCTCCTGGTCTCCCATGCAGGTGCAGGGACCAAGCACTCAGGCCATCCTCCACTGCCTTCCCGGGTCACAGCAGAGAGCTGGACTAGAAAAGGAGCAACCAGGAATAGAACCCAGCGCCCACATGGGATGCTGGCGCCGCAGGCGGAGGATTAACCACGTGAGGCATGGCGCCGGCCCCTCTAAATTTATTTTTTTAAATATTTATTTATTTTATTGGAAAAGCAGAGGGACAGGGAGAGACACAGACATATATATTTTCCATTTGCTGGTTCACTCCCCAAACGTCCACAACAACCTAGCCTGTTTCAAATCAAAGCCAGGAGCCTAGAATTCAGTCTGGGTCTCCCACAGAGATGGCAAGGACCCAAGCACCTGTCACCTCCCAGGATGCACATTAGGAGAAAGTTCAAACTGGAAGCAGAGCCAGGACTTAAATCCAGTGTCTTAACTGCTGTACCACAAGCTTGCTCCTGATAACAATTTTATTTTTATTATTTATTTGTTGTAAAACTTTGTCATCAACTTTAACAGCTGCACAGTAATCCATTACATAGATGAATCATAATTAATTTAATCTTCAGCACAATGCCAGGATTCATTATATCCAATTTTAGGTTTTCATTTTTAAAGCATGTACTTATTTTCAGCTACTTGAAAGGCAGGGTGAGGGAGGGAGAGGGGGGAGGGGGAGGGAGAGAGGGAGAGAGGGAGAGAGGGACAGAGGGAGAGAGAGAGAGAGGGAGAGGGAGATCTCTTCCATTTGTTGGTTCACTCTCTAAATGCCCACATCAGCTGGGGCTGGGCCAGCTGAACTCAGGAGTCAGGAATAAGGGCCCAAACAATCAAGCTATCATCTGTTGCCTCCCAGGATGCATTAGCAAAAAGCTGGATTGGAAGCAGAGGTGTTGGTACTCAAACCAGTACTCCAATATGACCAATGCACTTTATAAAAGTTAATATTTCATAATTTCTATAGCCACATAGGTTGAATTGGTTTCCCTAGGCTGCTGTGACAAATAACCACAAACTGGCTGGCTTAATCAAGAGAAGTTTATTCTCTCAGCTCCAGAGGCTAGCAGTCTGAAATCAAGATACTGGTAGAGCTATGCTTGCTTTGAAGGTTCTACAAAAGAATCCTTCTTTGCCTCTCCTGCAATCCTTGGCATCATGGTAACTTGTGTCTCCAACTCCAACTCCCTCTCTCTTTTCTCTTCATTTTTTTTTTTTTTTTAAGATTTATTTATTTGAAAGTCAGAGTTACACAGAGAGCAGAGGCAGAGAGAGAGAGAGAGAGAAAGTCTTCCATCCGATGGTTCACTTCCCAGTTGGCTGCAACGGCCGGAGCTGTGCAGATCTGAAGTCAGGAGTCAGGAGCTTCTTCCGGGTCTCTCATGCGGGTGTAGGGCCCAAGGAGTTGGGCCATCTTCTACTGCTTTCCTAGACCATAGCAGAGAGCTGGATCAGAAGAGGAGCAGCTGGGACTAGAACTGGCGCCCATATGGGATGCTGGCGCTTCAGGCCGGAGCGTTAACCCGCTGAGCCACAGTGCCGGCCCCTCTCTTTTCTCTTATAATAACACCAGTACTTGTATTTAAGACACACCCTAAACCAGTAAGAACTCACCTTAACTTGATTATATCTGTAAAGATCCTATTTCCAAATAAGAGTGCATTCATGGTTTTGGACTTGCCTTTTTCAGACATACTTCAAGCCAGTATAGAGGTCATCCAAACAACAAGAAATTTCTAGTAGTTTTTTTTTTTTTTTTTTTTTTTAAGATTTATTTATTTATTTGAAAGTCAGAGTGACACAGAGAGAGGGGGAGGGAACTCTCTACTGGTTCTCTCCCCAAATGGCTGCAACAGCCAGGTCTGGGCCATGCTGAAGCCTGGAGCCAGGAAGTCTAACTGGGTCTCCCACATGAGTGGTAGCGGTCATCACATATTGCCTTCCCAGGCACTTTAGCAGGAAGCTGAATTCAAAGTGGAGCAGCTAGGACTCAAATGGGCACTCTGATATAGGATGCTGGCATTGTAAGCTGCAGCTTAACCGGCTATGCCACAATTTTTCAGTGGCTTCTAGTATAATTTTAATAGGACAAAGTACACTAAGCTACATAAGGGGTTCTTATTTTCCTGTATCTTGAAGCATATTATCTTTAATCATTGTAGGGATGAGTTCATCATTACTCATTAACTTCATAGTCATGTGAAAAGAAAATAGAAGAATACTGGATGCCTAATAGGATGCTGCAACAGTGAAATGAACCGTCAGCATTACATCATCTCCAGTTTTCTCAATGCAGTACACAAAGTATGTGTCACTTTTTAAGAAGGTATTAAGAGAAGCCTGGATACACAGTTGTTGTGGCTTTTATTGTAGTTCTGGCAGAGCACAGTTGGGAATGCAGATAATTTATTTTTTTACTCATAATAATAAAGAAAAGAAAATGTTAGGGAAAAACATTTCAGCTATTAGACAAACCAGAAAATGAATTCAAAGAGACAGTAACAATTTAGTCTCTAATGATGATGGTAAAATTGGTTATGTAAATGAAATCTCAGACAATGAGCCTTCAGGTAATGATATCCATCTAGACGATAGATAACACACGAATTGTTCAATGAATCATACATTTCAAAGGACAAAAAAGATGCACAGTATTTTCATCCAATTAGTCATGCCACAGTAAGGATTTCATCATGCAATAATTTGCAACAAGAACTTGGACCACCCCATTTTGCTGCAATGTTTTTTCATCATTTGTGACATTTGTGAACTAAAATTACTTGATACGGTTAATCACTGGATGAATGCTGAAGAGAAGTTATGACACTAAAATGTTTGGGAGGAAAAGGACTACCACAAAGGTAATTAATTAGGTCATTAGAGTTGGTGTTTCATAGAAAATGAAAAAATGCTTTGCAGTTATGAACTAAAAAGTATGGCTACCCTCCCTTCAACAAAATCAAAGTATTGCTTTTTGACAATATGAGTCTAAGAACCAGAAGTGCCCGGTGCGGTGGCTCACTTGGCTAATCCTCTGCCTGCAGTGCTGGCATCCCATATGGGCGCAGGGTTCTCGTCCCGGCTGCTCCTCTTCCAGTCCAGCTCTCTGCTGTGGCCTGGGAAGGCAGTGGAAGATGGTCCAAGTGCTTGGGCCCTGCACCCACATGGGAGACCAGGAGGAAGCACCTGGCTTCTGGCTTCAGATCGGTGCAGCTCCAGCCGTAGCGGCCATTTGGGGGGTGAACCAACGGAAGGAAGACCTTTCTGTCTCTCTCTCTCTCACTGTCTAACTCTACCTGTCAAATAAGTAAAAAAAAAAAAAGAACCAGAAGGAATAGTAGAGTTAGAACCCATTTGAGATGTATTTGAAACTCAGAATCAGCATTTAAAGAATGTTTCCCTTTCCAGGCTCATGCATGGCAGTGATGAGCACTTAGCTGCATTTGTAGGGCTGTGGCTATTTGAGATACTCTTAAAACTCAGAAAAATGAGAATAAAATTTGAGTTTGCCAACATCAAGAAAGTGAAAAGAACACCCACAGGACGGTGAACAATATTTGCAAATCCTATCTCTGATAAAGGACTTGGATCCAGAATATATAAATAACTCTCACAGCTCCAAAGGACAACTGAATTTTCAAAACAAAACAAGAGACATTTATAGACATTTTCTCAAAGAATATCTACAAATGGCAAACAAGCACATGAAAAGATGTTCTCCATAATTAGTCATTAGAGAAATGCATGTCAAAACTATAATCAAAACTCCTAGTGTTGAGAAGTGGAAAGCTGGAACCCTTTTACACTGGTGGTGGGAATGTAAAATGATGCAGTTACTGTGGAGCACAGTCTAGCAGTCACTCACATAGTCAAATGTGGAATTATCATATGATCCATCAATCCTACTACTTATATGTTTATCCAATCCAAGGGAAATGAAAACATGCCCACACAGGAACTATTATTTGGGGGGCAGGTATTGTGACAAAGTGGGTTAAGCTACCACTTGAGACACCTGTATCCCAGACTGTAGTGCCGGTTAGAGTCCTGGCTATTCTGCTTTGGATCCAGTCCCTGCTACTGTATCTGGGAAGCAGCAAATGATGGTACAACCATCTGCATTCCTGCCGCTCTTGTGGGAGCCTGAGCTGGAATTCCAGGCTCAGTGCTTCAGCCTGGTCCAGCCCAGCTGTTGTGAGCATCTGAGAAGTGAATCAGCAGATGGAAGACTTCTCTGTCTCCCCAACTCTGTCATTCAGCCTTTCAAATAAGTAAACAAATAAATCTTTTAAAAATACACTGTTATTCAAATGTTCATAGTAATATTACTCATAATAACCAAAATTGAGAAACAATCCAAATGCCCACACTCTCATAAATGGATAAAACAAACTATGATATTCCCATGTAAAGAGTGCCATTTGTCAATAAAAAGGAATGAAGTACTAATACATGCTACAACTGGATGAACTCTGAAAACACTGTGCTGAATGAAATCAACTAGTCACAAAACATGATATACTGTGATTCCAGTTAAAGAAAAATGTCCAGAATAGGTAAATTCATAGACAGAAAGTAGATTGATTAGTGAGTGCCTAGGGTAAGGAGCAAAGGAAAGTACAGGCAGCATAGTGACTGCCAATGTGGAAAAGTTCCTTTCTAAGGTGATGAAAATATTCTAGCCAGTGCCACGGCTCACTAGGCTAATCCTCTGCCTGCGGCGCCGGCACCCGGGGTTCTAGTCTCGGATGGGGCGCCGGTTCTGTCCTGGTTGCTCCTCTTCCAGGCCAGCTCTCTGCTGTGGCCCGGGAGTGCAGTGGAGGATGGCCCGAGTACTTGGGCCCTGCACCCCATGGGAGACCAGGAGGAAGCATCTGGCTCCTGGGTTCTGATCGTGCAGCGCACCGGCCGTAGTGGCCATTTGGCGGGGGTGGGGTGGGGTGGGGTGGTGGTGAACCAACAGAAGGAAGACCTTTCTCTCTGTCTCTCTCTCTCACTATCTAACTCTGCCTGTCAAAAAAAAAAAAAAAAAAAAAAAAAAAGAAAGAAAAAAGAAAAAAGAAAAAAAAGAGTGTGTGTATGTGCGCTTCTATCTGCTGATTCATGCCCAACACAGATGGGGCTGAACTGGGAGCCAGGAATACAATCCAGGTCTCCCCCATTGATGGCAGGAGCTCAATTACTTGACTCATTACTGTTGCCTCCAGGGGTCTGCATTAGCAAGATGCTGGAATAAGGAGCTGAAGTCAGAAACTTAACCCAGGTATTCTGATGTGAGACATGCTTAATTGTTAGGCTAAATGCTCATTCCCCTGTATTTCTTGAATGGATACCCAGATTGTTAGTAATTTTTCACTATTATAAATAGTGAATAAATAGTATAAATAGTTATATTATTATAAATAGATATTATAAATAGTAATAAATATTATAAATAAAACATTTTTGTTTATGGATGTTTATGGATGTTTAAGGAGTTGTTACATGTTTCCCTCAAGAAAAATTCCTAAACATGAAATTTGGGGTGAAAAGGTATTCTGGATTTGTATTTATTAAATAAAAGTTTTCTTTAAAAAGAAAGAAAAGGTATTCTGGTACAGAAGATGTACTAATTTATACTTCCAACAACAATGTTCAAAGAGGGAATCATCAATTTTAATAAAATGCTTGATTTCATGGCTTAGTACAAAAATTCACAAAAACCCATATAAAAATACCAAATTGGGGAAAAACACCCCACCAATAAAGAAAAAAAGTAACAATAAAAAATTCCCTCAAATACATTAGCCTGAATCTTCCTCCAGTTTCAGTTTTAATGTCAAGAAATAGAATATATAATATTTATTAATTCTAGGTTTTGCAATTAGGAGTATTTCTGGTTCTCCCAAAACGGACTTCCCACTTAAAAATTATATTTATAGGCAGAATACAATGAAAAAATATTTTTTCTGCCAAGCAGGTTTAGAAGCAATAAGTCCTCTCTTCCCCTTAGCAGCAAGCATACCCAGTAACCAAATCTTAGTTTCCAACTATCATCTTCCAACAAAAGGAACCAAGAAGCCTTGGAGAAAGGCTGCTTCTAGGGCAGTTAAAAACAACAACAAGGACAACAACAACAACAACAAAAGCCAAGGAAGACTTTCTAAACTTAGAAAGAATAAGATCATCCTTAGCAGGTGAATGGATAAATTGCATTACACACAGACAACAGAATACTATTCAATGCCAAAAACAAATGAGCTGCCAAGCTATGAAAAGATATAATGGAACATTTAATGCACATTACTAAGTAAAATAAACCAATATGAAAAGGCTCTGCAGTGTATGATTACAATTATATGACTTTCTAGAAAAGGCGAAACTATGCAGACAGTAAAATGGTTATCAAGGATTAGAAAGGAGGGATGATTAGGTGGAGCACAGTGGATTTTTAGGGTGATGAAACTATTCTGTATGATGCTGTAACAGTGGATACAAGACATTTCACATCTGTCAAAATTCATAGAGTGTACAATACCAAGAGTGAACTGGAAATTAAACTATGGACTACAGATAATAATGATGTGTTGATGGAGATTTATCAACCATAACAAACAAACCAAAAACCCAAGAACAAACCTGTGGCATCTTGTAATACCAAAGAAAAAGTACTCAAACAATAGGGACACTAAAGGACATAAGAATCAATCTTCATGAATTCCCAATAACTAAAACAATTTCAACAACCAAGTAAATAAATATAGCATTGAATGACAATCCAAACTATAAAACAAATGAGTCCATTTTCATGTAACTCATTAACTAACTAGTTGAATAAACACATAAAAGTTGAAGAACCAACCAATCTTCCATACACAATTTCAAATATACCAATCTAGGGAGTAGTACTTAATTCCATTTCCCAATTCCACTCCCCAAATCCACAAGACTAAATTTAGTGATTCACTTTCAAAGAACAGAGTAAGGAAAGAGAAAAATACACATTATCAGTGGAGAAACGTGGAAAATACTACCATATCCAAGTAATGAAGGAAAAATAGTTAACCCAAGTATGAAGTGAATATCACCATGTGGATATCACCTACTCCTTGATAGGACATGATGAGAAGAGCACTCTGCCTCTGTGAAATGTTTTCCAAAAACCTCTGTAACCCCACTCAATAATCAGGAAAATATCAAACTCAGATGGGCATACACTCTACAGGTCACAAAATGGAGAGACTTCACCACAGATTAGAAGTCTTGGGGACCGGAGCCGTGGCGCCGGCACATTGGGTTCTAGTCCCAGTCAGGGCGCTGGATTCTGTCCCGGTTGCCCCTCTTCCAGACCAGCTCTCTGCTGTGGCCAGGGAGTGCAGTGGAGGATGGCCCAAGTGCCTGGGCCCTGCACCCGTATGGGAGACCAGGAGAAGCACCTGGCTCCTGCTTTCGGATCAGCGCAGAGCGCTGGCCGCAGTGGCCATTGGAAGGCGAACCAACGGTAAAGGAAGACCTTTCTCTCTGTCTCTCTCTCACACTGTCCACTCTGCATGTCAAAAAAAAAAAAAAAAAAAAAGTTGTCTTGGGAGGGGCCAGCGCTTTGGTGCAGTGGGTTAATGCCCTGGTCTGAAGCGCCAGCATCCCTATGGGCACCGGTTCTAGTCCCAGCTGCTCCTCTTCTAATCCAGCTCTCTGTTACGGCCTGGGAAAGCAGTAGAAGATGGCCCCAGTACTTGGGCCCCTGCACCCCTATGGGACACCTGGAATAGGCTCCTGGCTCCTGGCTTCGGATCAGCGCAGCTCCGGCCATTAAGGCCATCTGGGGAGTGAACCATTGGATGGAAGACCTCTCTCTGTCTCTGCCTCTTCTCTCTCTGTGTAACTCTGACTTTCAAATAAATAAATAAATCTTAAAAAAAAAAAAAAAAAAGACTTGGGAAACATGACAGGAAGTACCCAGAATTAGACCCTGGAAAAAGGAAAAAAATATTAATAGAAAAGCTGATGAAATCCAGATGAAGTCTAGAATTTAATTAACACTGATATACTAACAGCAGGTTCTCAGTATGACAAATGTACCATGGCAATGGAAGATGTTAATAATGGGGGAACTGGGTGGGATCTTAAAAAATTGCATCATCTTTGCAATTTTATTCCAAAATAAATATTTACAATAAATATTTATTTTAAAAATCAGAAAGAAAAAAATTAACTATAAAATGGAGCCATAAACCCATTAAACTAACATAGATATCTTTTTGGAAAATGTTAACCTTCTAAATTTAACTACCATTTATTCTATTTTAAAAGTCTATTAAATGAAATTAAAGAAAAAGCAAAGCCAAGAGAAAGAGGACTCACAATTTCTTATTGGAGATTAAATTATGCATTAATCAGAAACATGATGTACTGTATATTAATAGTCCTAAAATGATGCATATTAAACTAGGAGCATTTGACAGATATTAGAAATATATAACCAAACATTCCACCAATTTAATCTTCTGTTAAGTTTCACTGTACACTGTATTCTTTGGCTTACTGAGAAACAGGAATATTTAATCATTAGTGGTATTATAGAAAGAATGTTAAGTTTATGCCTTTGACACATCATGACCTTGCTAAATGGGAGATCTCTTGCCTCTAATTTTATAGATAAGAGAAATGAATGTTGCAAGGCTGTTAATAATATCCAAAACTTGATTATAAGGTCAAAGCACAAACAGTTTTAAAAATTGTGATGTCCCTTCAATGTAATATGGGGACACAGACCCATCCAAAGATTATATAATTACTTGGGGAAATGTATTTGCTTAATTATGCTCTTTACTGGTAAATTGAAAATCTCAAATTAAGTGACATTTCGTGTTAACTTGTAGGTTTTTGTCCAGTTGCAAGTAGTTTCTATCAGGTAGAAGAGATATTCGCAAAGGTTAGGGCTTAGCGGACTATAGGACATTAACCAGTTTGTGACAAACTTAACCATTTTATTATCCCAATTATAAACTGTCCGTGAATACAGAGCCCCTCAGATGCTCTCTGACATAAACATTCTTACCACCTCACTTGTTCCCTTAATAACTAATAAACTGAACAAAATCTTTGAGATATGCTTTTCTGAGTCACATTTTACATTTTCTCACATTACACTTTGATAAGCATTGAGGACTTCTCCATAGCTTGCCCGACATGGCCTTTCTTCTCCCAGCTCTACAAATTGTATATCCTGACAGAGTTGCTAGGAGGACAGTTCTTCTGGAAAATATTCTAATAATATTAGCAACTATTTGGAACTATCAAATAACATTTTTCTGTGTCAAAAATAAACTAGAAAAGAATCTAAATACATATTACTTTCAATATCATCTTCATTCCCGACTTTCATCCTGGCAGCAAAGCAGGCACAAAATAAACATGGGAACTATTCTTTTCCATTTCCCAAGTTTCCCAACTGAGCATTTTAAAAACAATGGGAAACACATAAAGATTCCCTTCTGTTTTCTTGCGTTCTTTTCTGAAGAGATTTTTTTAAGTCCCTATCTCTATATGAGAAAACAAAGATCTATAAGAGAAATTCATTACACGTTGACTGAGCATTAAGAAATTACCCACAGAATCACAGAACGTAAGATTTAGACTGGACTTTATGGATCTTCTTGTGCACTCCCATTTGAAGGAAAAAGAAGTTGGACCCAAGGTAGTAACAGTGACTACTCACTCATCTGGCTTGACTTACAAGACCTGCTAATTTGTTGTGCATGGATTTTAAATGGGTCTCAATGAATTTTATTTAAATCAATTATGGAAAAAATGTTTTCTTCCACCTGTTCAGGCACCTCTCCTTTTCCAACGACATGGGTTAATAATTATTTCAGGTATGAACTATGAACCACCTTTATTTCCATACACATGATTAATTACATTTAAGTTTTCATCAAATAGTTGAGATTGGAGCAACAAGTAAAAGGAAAAAAACCATAACTTTACATTTAAAGTGTTAAGAACAAAAGTCCAGATTAATGTTGCTTTTTCAAAGTAAGAAACGTGGATATTTTTAAACTACCAATCCAAATATACTTCTGGTGAATTTCAGTGAACTAATGATAGACTGTTCGGGTCACTTTAAAACACCCACAAAGATATTCTAAGGAAGGAAGCACACTGATTTTGTCTTACACTTTGGAGGTTCACAGTTCAAGATCAGATAGTCTGTTGGTTCAGGCATCTCGTGAGGCTTGAGGATGGTGAAGGGACAATCATCACACCAGAAACCAGTACTGTTCTCACATTCTTCCTCCATGTCCATACATCTCTTTTAATAAAGCCATCACAACTGGATCCTGGGACATGACCCTCGCAGCCTAAACCAATCTAATTTTTTCCAAGGCTCCACTTTAGATGCCATAATTGGATCAAGTTTCTACCCTAATAATAAAACTATTAGTATTAATTGTTTAACTGTGAACAGAAGATTTGGAGTATGAACATCTTCATATGTCTAGAGAGCTGATGCCTGTTCTTTAGATGGTAACAAAAACTAATTTCAGTTTTTACATTTAGTGTTTAGAAGGGAAATACTATTTAACTTTTATCCAAACCAAAATCAGTAAAAGCAAAAGAGAAAAGAGAATTCAGTACCCTGACATCACTTCTAGATGAAGTTGTCCAGAAACAGTTAAGAAAGTAGGAACATCGAAGAAATTCCCCTCAGGTGCCTTTATTTTGCTTGAAGCCTACAAATAAAAAACACAAGACACAAAAAAAAGCTGTTTCATATGTTCTTTGCTCTGCATACTCACTAAAAATCACAATGCAATCAAGCCTATGTGAGGACAGTGATTCCCATGAATCACAGTTCTAAGAACCTGTCCAAAGAGAAAACATTTGCTTACAAAGCGCTACCAGCAAAAAAGTTGCCCCATATTTTGAAACCATACAACAATCAGAGGACAGACTACTTTTGTCACAAAACACAATTCTCCCTAAGAGGTGACTGACTGACTGACTGATTTTAAATTCAAGTGGCAGAAACAGAGCTCCCATTTACCGATTTACTCCTCAAATGCCTGTAAGGGCCAGGGTCAGAGCCAGGAGCTGGAATCTCAATTCAGATCTATCACCTGGGTGGAAGGAAGCCAAAGTCTTGAGCTATCAACTGCTGCCTCAAAGGATTTGCACTGATAGAAAGCTGGAATTAGGAGACAGCAGTGGGTATCAAATCAAACCTAAGTAATTGGATATGGGCATTGCAACCAGTGTCTTAACTGCTAGGCCAAAGGCCTACCCCTAAAAAGTGATTTTGATTAAGGCAAGAGATTCTGAGTTATAATTTTATAAAGAGTAGAATTACTTAAGTTCTTACATTTTGACCCATGACTGACTGAGACTTAATTTTCTCAAGGGAACAGATTCTGGAGTATGTGTTGTCCTATTACTAAATCATTAACAATAAAGCCTTTAATATAGACTTTTTTTTTTTTTTTTTGACAGGCAAAGTGGACAGTGAGAGAGAGAAACAGAAAGAAAGGTCTTCCTTTGCCATTGGTTCACCCTCCAATGGCCACCAAGGCCGGCGCACCACGCTGATCCGATGGCAGGAGCCAGGTACTTATCCTGGTCTCCCATGGGGTGCAGGGCCCAAGCACTTGGGCTATCCTCCACTGCACTCCCTGGCCACAGCAGAGAGCTGGCCTGGAAGAGGGGCAACCGGGACAGAATCCAGCACCCTGACCAGGACTAGAACCCGGGGTGCCGGCGCCGCAAGGCGGAGGATTAGCCTAGTGAGCCGCGGCGCCGGCAATATAGACTTTATAACATAAACTTTTAAATAAATTTCGATTGGTCATCTATATCCATGGGTTCTGCATCCATGGATTCAAACCACCATGGATAGAAAACAGCCAGAGGGGCAGTGTTGCGGCATAGCGGGTAAAGCCGCTGCCTAAGGTGCTGGCATCCCATGTGGGTGCTGGTTGGAAACCCAGCTGCTCCACTTCTGATCCGGCTCCCTGGATGTGCCTGGGAAAGCAGCAGAGGATGGCCCAAACACTGAGGCCTCTGTACCCACATGGGAGATCTGGAAGAAGCTCCTGACTCCTGGCTTTAGCCTGGCCCAGCCCCAGCCGTTGTGGCCATTTGGGGAGTGAACAGCAGATACAAGATTGAGCTCTTTCTCTCTCTCTCTTGCTGTGTCTTTCAAATAAATAACTCTTAAAAAAACTGAGAGTAAAATACAAAAAACTAAAATGTGTACACTGTTTTTTCTTGTCACTATTCCCTAATCAATACAGAAAACACCTGTTTACATAGCATTCATACTGCGTTACCCATTACAAATAATCTAGTGATGATTTAAAGAATCTAGGAGGATGTACATAGGTTATATGTAAATATCATGCCATTTTATATGAGCACTCACAGCTTTTGGTATTCTCAGGGGCCTTAGAACCAATCCCACACAGATACAGAGGGACGACTGGATTTGATTTCCACTAAAATTGAGAGTTCTGATGAGCAAAACTGCCTTTAAAAGATACAATGAGGGGCCATTGTGGCGTAGCAGGTTAAGCCTACGCCAGTGATGCTGGTATCCCATCTGCATGCCAGTTCAAGACCCAGCTGCTCCACTTCTGATCCAGTATCATGCTAATGAGCCTGGGGAAGCAGTGGAAGCTGGCCCAAGTGCTTGGACCCCTGCTCCCTGACATGAGGACTTGGAAGAAGCTCCAGATTACTGGTTTCAGCCCAGCCCCACCCTGGCAATTTTGGCCATTTGGGGAGTAAACCAAGGGATGGAAGATCTCTCTGTCTCTTCCTCTAACTCTGCCTTTCAAGTAAATTAAAAATTTTGGGGGCCAGCACAGTGGCGCAGCGGGGTAAGGCCCTGGTCTGCAGTGCTGGCATCCCATATGGGCGCCAGTTCACGTCCCGTCTGCCCCATTTCCAATCCAGTTCTCTAATGTGGGAAAGCAGTGGAGGATGGCTCAAGTCCTTGGGCCTCTGCACCCACATGGGAGACTCCAGAGGAGTCTCCTGGCTCCTGGCTTTGGGCCGTTGCAGCTCTGGCTGTTGTGGCCATCTGGGGAGTGAGCCAGCGGATGGAAGCCCTCTCTCTCCCTTCTGCCTCTGCCTCTGCCTCTCTGTAACTCTGCCTTTCAAGTGGAGAAGATAAATCTTTACGGCCAGCGCCGCGGCTCACTAGGCTAATCCTCCACCTTGCGGCTCTGGCACACCTGGTTCTAGTCCTGGTCGGGGTGCTGGATTCTGTCCCGGTTGTCCCTCTTCCAGGCCAGCTCTCTGCTGTGGCCAGGGAGTGCAGTGGAGGATGGCCCAAGTGCTTGGGCCCTGCACCCCATGGGAGACCAGGAGAAGCACCTGGTTCCTGGCTTTGGATCAGTGCGATGTGCCGGCCGCGGCGGCCATTGGAGGGTGAACCAACAGCAAAAGGAAGACCTTTCTTTCTGTTTCTCTCTCTCACTGTCCACTCTGCCTGTCAAAAAAAAAAAAAAAAAAAAAAAGATAAATCTTTCAAAAAAATCTTAAAATAAATACAATGAGCAATTCAACTTTTATGAACTTACAATATAGATGTGATTATTCCATTTGAAACAGGTAAGAAACGAACTAGCCAACACTTGTTGAACTAAACAACTATTTAGAAGCCAAATATGACTTCAATAGTATAATTAATAAAGTTTCCAAACCAAGTTATGGATATCCTTTTTTTTTTTAGAAGGAAACTAAATGATCTACTCACATTTCAAATTGTGCACTACTTTAGAATGCTTCAGTGTAATGGTATAGGTAGTACAAAAACAATAAAATCAATTAAAGAAAAGTAAAAAAGGATGTAAGACTTCTTTTAACAGAGATTGTATCAAACATTATAGAAACAAATGAAATAATGGTATGTAATTTCACTGGTTGTTCTAAAAAGTTGTTCTAAAAATACTGCATATGGGGAGTCTATGTGGGTGTGTGTGTGTGTGTACAAATAAGAAATGTTTTGTGAAAATCAGCAACTGAAAATTCTCATTTACTTTTTTAACTGGCTATTCTTTCAATTTTTTTTTTTTGTTAATTTTAGTTATTTGAAAGGCACAGTTACAGAAAGAGAGGGGGAGTAAGAGAGAAAGAGATCTTCATCCTCTGGTTCACTCCCCAAACAGTCATAATGGCCAGGGCTGGGCTAGGCCAAATCCAGGAGCAAGGAACTCCTTTCAGGTCTCCCGCATGGAGACCACTGGGGCCATTTTCTGCTGTGTTCCCAGGAAGGAAGCCAGATGGGAAACAGCAGCTGAGACTTTAAATGGTGCTCAGATATGGGATATTGGTGTTGCAAGCAGCACCTTAATCTGATGTATCACATTACTAGCTTCTCTTCACTAATTCGTGATTGAGAATTACTTTCCAAATAATGCCCAGTAAATTTATAAAAGCCCCATGCTTTCTTATTTCCTTCACTTCTTTAGTCTACAAGTTGTATTGATGTTTTCTCAATGCCAGGCAATGTGATTTCTCTAATTCCTTGTACACATAAAAAAAAAAAAATCTGGTTTGTATGACTAGAAATGAATCTTGCACTTATTGGCACTTATACAAAATGGATTCTGATTTTACAGCTCACAAATTCAACTTATTTAAATGAGCATAAACATATTACTACGTTGTCATGACCTCCAATTCTATATGTTGAACATGTATATATAGAAATTCACTGGGCCAGCGTTATAGCACAGCGGGTTAAGCCACTGCCTACAATACCAGATCCCATATAGGAGCCCCAGTGTGAGCCCTGACTGCTCTATTTCTGATCCAGTCCCTTCCTAATATATCTAGGAAGGCTACAAAAAATGGACTAAATACTTGGACTCTACCACCCATGTGGGATCCCCGAATGGAGTTTCAGGTTCCTGGCTTTGGCCTGGCCCAGCTCCGAATGATGCAGCCATTTGGGGGAGTGAACCAGAAGATGGAAGATCTCTTTCTCTTTCTCTGTCACTCTGCCTTTCAAATTAAAAAAAAAAAAAAAAAAAAAAAAAAAAAAAACTTAAAAAATTCATATCACTATTACAAATTAATTCCTTTTATTTTTCCTTTATATTACCATGAAAGCATTATAGACTTTTTACAAAGTTCTGTGTACATTAATACCTAAAAATTTTATCTCATAATACTAAAAGGGCATTATAAAATATTTACTTTAAAAATTACTTGGGGTTGGTTTGTAGTATAGCAGGTTAAGCTATCACCTGTAATCCTGGCATCCCATATGGGTGGTTTTATGTCTTGGTTGCTCCACTCCCAATCCAGCTCCCTACTCATGGCCTAGGAAAAGGCAACATAAGTTGGCCCAAATGCCTGGAACCCTGCTACCCACATGAGAGACACAGAAGAAGCTCCTGGCTCCTGGCTTCCACATGGCCCAGTCGCAGCCACTGTAGCCATCTGGTGAGTGCACCAATGGATATAAGATCTCTGTCTCTCCTCTATAATTCTGCCTTTCAAATAAATAAAATCATCTTTTAAAAAATTACTGAAAGTGATGTCATCAAAAACAGTGGAGTAGGTAGCTCCAAAAGACCGTTCCACCATTGAAAAATAGAACAGAAATTGTGGGAACTCTGAAAATGGTTTATAACAACCAGTGAATCGTGAATCAAGGAAAAGACCAACTCCACCCAACAACAGCAGAATGCACGCTGTTTTTAAGCGCACATGGGATAATAAAACATTTTTGGAATTTCTCAGGTGGTAGTTGTCAAACACTGAAAATGTACTAAATGCCACTGAAATGTACCCTTTAAAATGGTTAATTTTATATGAATTCATTTCAAGTCTTGAGAAGCATATATAAAAATAATCATTAAATCTGATGGGTTGAAAACCTATTAACCTAGAATTGCAAACTTAAGACCTAGAATCATAATTTTTTTTAAAGATTTATTTATTTATTTGAGAGGCAGAGTTACAGACAGAGAGGGAGAAACAGAGAGAGAGAGAGGTCTTCCATCTGCTGGTTCATTCCCCAAATGACCACAACAGATGGGACTGGGCCGATTGGAAACCAGAGCCAGGAGCTTCTTCCAGGTCTCTCACATGGGTGCAGGGGCCCAAGCACTTGGGCTATCCTTCACTGCCTTTCCAGGTCATTAGCAGAGAGCTGGATCAGAAGAGCAGCTGGGACACGAACAGTTGCCCATATGGGATGCTGGCACAGCAGGCAGAGGCCTAACCTATTACACCACAGTGCTGGCCATGAACTGCAATTTTGAATACTTCTATTTATGGTGAAGAAAGAATAAAGAGAATGAATTAATTACCCAACTTTGGGATTTTTGCCAGTGGTGAGGATTTTTTTAAAATAAGATCCTAAGATGAAAAGATGGCAAATTTCAGAACATTAAAATTCTATTTTAAAAATGTTATTTATTTATTTGAAAAGCAGACAGACAGAGAGATCTCCAATCCACTGGTTTACTCCTCAAATGCCCACAGTAAGGACTGAGTCAGGCTGAGGTCAGGAGCCAGGAACTTAATGTGGGTTTTCCACATGGGTGTCAGGGACCAAAGTACTTGCACTACCACCTGCTGAGTGTGCATTACCAGGAAGCCAGAGTTGGGAATGAAACCAGGACTCAAGCCCAGGCCTTCTGATATGGGATTTGGGCATCCCACACAGCATCTTAACTGCTTCACCAAATGCCTGTTCCTTATTTAATAAAGTAATATGCAAGTAAAATTAATAGATGAATGACAGATTAAGAATAATAAATCCACAACATCTAAAATTGACAAGCAATTAATGGAAAGAATAAAGTGCAATAGACACATGCCACTGAATACTTTGTAGGAATTAAAAACATTACATTTACTTACAATATCCACAGAATTTCAAAACAAGAGTTAAATGGAAAAAAGTAGAAAAGTGTTGGGCATTGCCTAAACCCTCCATTACAATATGGCACCTGGCGGATGTTCGAGGGGCATGTTTGCGGCTGCTGCGGTTAAGCTATGTAAGATCTGACCACCGGCAGGGATAGGTCCGCTTTGGTTCCGGACACGTGGACAGTGTGTGATCCCTATACTTTGCTTAAGATGCCCCTGTGCATGATCCACCCATGCCTGCATGACCTTTTCGCTGATTGGCTCCCCTACTACGCATGTCTTTTGTAAGCTTAATAAGCCTGTACACTTCCTCAATAAAGTAGTTCCTGCTTCAACAGAACTCACGGGTGCATGCTGTGTGCTTGACCCGTCGACCTTACCTTTCCTGTTCGCCTTGTTGGGGAGTGCTTGTACTGCCCCTGCTGGTCAGGGGCTAGCCTCAGGCTTAAGACCCCAACAGAAAAGAACAAGATACACAATATATTATTATTGCTGTAAGTTAAAACAATGTCAAGGTCTACAATGTAAATAAAAAAGTCTTTGCAATTTATTAGTTGATAGATTCATACATCTATTATATTGACCTAGCGCTACTTAATAATAGGCCAGCTTTGTCTTGTGATATAAGACCACCACCATTACAGGTTTTAAAATGTACCTCGGTCTATTTCTGGGTTCCCAATTCTACTCTACTGGCTTACCAGTATACCACTATCACAGTATTTTAATTTAGAGGCCCTCTCTCTCTCTCTCTCTCTCTCTCTCTCTCTCTGTATCTTTTTTTTGAAAGGCAGACAAAAAAGGAGAGGAGAGACAGATCTTCCTTTGCTGGTTCACTCCTCAAATGTCCACAACAGCTGGGGCTGGGCCAGGCTGAAGGCAGGAGCCAGGAATCAACCCTGGTGTCCCACATGGGTGGAAGGGCCTCAAGCACTCGTACTGTCATCTGCTGCCTTCTCAGGTGCATTAGCAAGGGGCTAGATTGGGGATATAGAAATCAGCACGCAGACACTAGATGTCAGCACTGAAAGTGGCAGCTTACCCACTGTGCCACAATGCAGCCCCACACTTTTTTTTTTTTTTTCTTTTTTTTGACAGGCAGAGTGGACAGTGAGAGACAGAGAGAAAGGTCTTCCTTTGCCGTTGGTTCACCCTCCAATGGCCGCCGCGGCTGGCGCGCTGCTGCCGGCACACCACACTGATCCGAAAGCAGGAGCCAGGTGCTTCTCCTGGTCTCCCATACGGGTGCAGGGCCCAAGCACTTGGGCCATCCTCCACTGCACTCCCTGGCCACAGCAGAGAGCTGGCCTGGAAGAGGGGCAACCGGGACAGAATCCGGCGCCCCCACCGGGACTAGAACCCGGAGTGCTGGCGCCGCAAGGCGGAGGATTAGCCTGTTGAGCCGAGGCGCTGGCCCCTACACTGTTTCAATATCTGATTATTCAACCATTTTTGATCACAGCACTACACAGCATTAACATGGAGATTTTTTCCATGCTCTTTCTACTGATAAACTTGTGTCTCATCTCAACAATTGGCATCTCCCATATTTCCAGGTCCCACTACAATTAATTTTTTTAAAAAACGATTTATTTATTTACTTATTTGAAATGGTTACACAGAAAGGGGGAGATCTTCCATTTCCCCATATGGCTGCAATGGCCAGGACTGGACCAGGCCAAAGCCAGGAAATAAGAGCTTTGTCTAAGTCTCCTATGTGGGTGGATGTCAGGGGCCCAAGCACTTGGACCACCAGCTGCTTCTTTTCCTAAGCCTTTAGCAGGGAGCTGGATCAGAAGTGGAGCAGCTGGGGCTGAAACTGGCACCTACATGGGATGCTGGCATTGTAGGCAGCAGCTTTACCTGCTACACCACAACAGTGGCCTCTCAATTCATTTTTCAATCGAATAAATGTTTTCATGGATGACCATGTGCCAGATACTATGCCAAATGCAGGATACAGTAATAAGAGAAACAAGGTTCTTGAGGAAGCCCAATAATTTTTTTTTTAATTTATTTATTTGAAAGTCACAGTTACACAGAGAGAGGAGAGGCAGAGAGAGAAAGAGAGAAAGAGAGAAAGAGAGAGAGAGAGAGAGAGAGAGAAGAGGGAGGGAGGTCTTCCATCTGCTGGTTCACTCCCCAGATGGCTGCAATGGCCGGAGCTGCTTCGATCCAAAGCCAGGAGCCAGGAGCCAGGAGCTTTCTCTAGATCTCCCACGTGGGTGCAGGGGCCCAAGGACCTGGGCCATCTTCTACTGCTTTCCCAGGCCACAGCAGAGAGTTGGATCGGAAGTGGAGCAGCTGGGTCTCAAACTGGCGCCCATGTGGGATGCTGGCACTTCAGGCCAGGGCATTAACCTGCTGTGCCACAGTGCCGGCCCCAAACCCAAATAATTTTTAATTTTATAAGTTAACATTGAAATAAAAGGTACTTAAAGTGAGGTTTTGATCTTCAGATCTTGGGGAACTTACGAATATACCTGGAGGAAGCTGTCAGTTGGTCTGTCACCGACCCAAAGGAACTTACACAACTTCCCCCAAGTTTCTTACTCCTTTAGATGTACCAACATTCCAAGAAATTCTGGTTCACAGATTCTTGAAAATACCAACTGTTGCTTATTGCAGTGGCAGAGGGCAGGGATGGATGAACCATGTAATCTACAGAAAAATGACACACAGGCAGTGTCCCTGCCATCCACATGAAAAGCCAGTCAATACCACTAAATACACCCTTTAGTGTTTAGCTAGTGTTTCTGGCCAAACTCCAGAACACTGACAACATCAAATGCTGGTGATCATGTGAAACACACAGAACACTCACCTATTGTTGATGGGAATGCAAAATGGAAGACTTTGCAATACAATTTAGTGGTTTCTGACAAACACTCTTATCACATTGATCATCAGTTGAGCTCCTTAGTATTGACTCAAAGGAACTAAAAACTTGTATCCACATAAAACCTCCATGTGGATCTGTATTATAGGATGGTTATTTGTAATTGTCCATACTTGGAAGTAACTAAAATGTTCTTTGGTAGGATAAACCTCAGTACAGACAATGGACTAAAAAGAAATGAGCTACCAAGCCATGAAAAGATTTGGAAGCACTTTAAAAGGATATTCCTCAGTAAAAGAAGCCCATCTGAAAAGGCAACTGACTGCTTTCAGCTACAGTAATGTGCCTTATAATGATGTTTCGGTCCCATCAGCCTTTAAAAAGTTATCATCTAGTGAATGTGTAGCTGAAGAGGCAAGAGAAAACAAGCTGCAGCAGAGCAAAAAGAAGAGCCCCGAGGAAGCTTCACAGGGAAAGGTTCAACAGCAGCTTTTGCAGACCTCAATGAGCTCCTTTGGAAATTTGAAAATATAGACCCCAACGCAAAAAGGTTTTCATTAACAGAAAGAATGTCCATAGAGCTGTATCTGTTTACAAGTAATTCTATGATACACAAAACAAAGCAAAATAACCATGGACACATTTTTGAAAAGAATGATACTTCCTTCCAATCCAGCTCTCTGCTATGGCCTGGGAAAGCAGTACAAGATGGCCCAAGTCCTTGGGCCCCTGCACCCGCGTGGGAGACCCGGAAGAAGCTCCTGGCTCCTGGCTTCTAATCAGTGCAGCTCCGGCCGTTGTGGCCAATTGGGGAGTGAACCAGTGGATGAAAGATTTCTCCCTCTCTGCCTCTCATCTCTCTGTGTAACTCAGACTTTCAATAAATAAATAAAGCTTTACAAAGAAAAAAAAAGACACTTCCTCAAGAACATTTTAAAAAAAAAAGTAGAAAAAAATTAATAAGGATACAAAGCAAGAAAATATTTTATACAGCTGTACAATGTGTGTTTTAAGCCAAATGGTTCTACAAAAGTAAAAAGTGTTTAAAAAATTAAAAGTTTATAAACTGGTTTACTCCCCAGGTGTCCACAATGGCTAAGTCTGGGCGGAGCCCAAAGCTAGTGCATTGGGAACACAATCCAAATCTTCCAGATGGGTGGCAGAATCCAAATCCTTAAGGCATCATCATTTCCCCCCAAGGTCTGCACTGGCAGGATGCTGGAGTCAGGAAGTGGAGTTATGAATCAAACCCAGGTACATCAATGGGACATGGGTGTTGTACCTACTGGGCCATTCCACACAGATTTTTAGGGCAGTGGAACTGTTCTGTACAACATCATAATGGGGACACATGTCACCTGTTCAGACACATGGAATGTTTAAGACCAAGAGTCTGTGGCGTAGCAGGGAAAAGCCTTTGCCTGCAGTGCCGGCATCCCACATGGGTGTTGGTTCTAGTCCTGGCTACTCCTCTTCTGATCCAGATCTCTTCTATGGCCTGGGATAGCAGTAGAAGATGGCCCAAGTCCTTGGGCCCCTGCACCCATGTGGGAAACCTGGAACAAACTCCTGGCTCCTGGCTTTGGATCAGCACAGCCCCGACTGTTGTGGCCATCTGGGGAGTGAGCCAGCAAACGGAAGACCTCTCTCTCTCTGCCTCTCTGTAACACTGCCTTTCAAAATAAATAAATAAATAAATCTAAAAAAAAAAAAAAAAAAAGACTGAATTCCAATGTAAATTACAACCTCTGAGTGATAATGGTGAGTCTATAAAGACCTCTCAATTCTAACAAACATATCACCCTGGTAGGGGATGTTGATAATGGGTGAGGCTGTGCATGTACAGGGGTAGAAGGTATAAGGAAATCTTTGTACCTTCTACTCAATTTTGTCATGAAATGAAATTTGTAACTAGCTTAAAAATTAAAAATCTGTTTTTTAAAAAGTCAACATATGGGCCTCAAAGATCAGTAAGCTATACCCTTCATTTGACAAGTTTCATTTCCATCAATCTTAGCAAATGTATCCAATATGGAGATGAAGAACTCCTCAGATGAGAATATGTAGCCCATAGAGTCGAAAAGATCAACTTGATTTTTTTGGTAACATAACTGTTTATTTCTTTGGGCTTTTTTTTTTTAATGACTAACTTTTTTGGGGGTGAGGACATAAAACTAATTTATTGTCCATCATTATATGTTGTATAAAAATCTAAAAGTAACAAATTTGCACAGAAAAAAAGATAAATGAGAGTACAACAGTAATAATTCAAATTTGTTATTTTCCATAATACTAAGATGGTAACTGTCTCAATGCATGGGTGTGCTGGTGTCAGAGCAGGATCTGTTCACTGGCCACAGCCTGTCATCCAAGTGAGGTTTCAGTGTCCCTACTCTACTGGCTGGGATAGAATTTTTGAAGTCCTCAAACAAAGTAATGTGTTCCTGGTGCTTCAGCGTGGCACTGAGCTCCACCAATTAATCTGCAGAAGTGTTGTCTACCACGTGGTCTGCCAGGAAGTCCATCAGGTGGTCCGAGAAGGCTTAGACCAGAGAATCTGTGTTGAGCGTGTAACTGGTGACCTTTCACTCAGACTGTGTCCTTCCACTCACAGACTCACCAACAGCCTGAAATGAAAGCTAACTTTCCTGACAGAGAAAACGTCACTCCCAGCCTCCTCTTGTCTAACCTCATCCTCCGGACAGTTAACAGCCCAGTCTGAGGGCCATCTTGCCATCACTCTTTGTAACTTCAACCATGAAATTCGAAGCTATCAATTCAGGCTCCTCTTTTTCAGCCTTCTGGCCTCACGAGGGCTCCTCCTCACCATCAAAGGTTGGTGCACTGCTACTGCTGATGTTGAAAGTGACAGTAACCTTTTCCCTGGCCACATTCCCCATGAGTTTAGTTTCTGTCCCATTTACTTCCAGCTCACAGCTTCCCCACATCTTGGAAAGGGATTTATGCTTCTGGATTTTCTGCTCCTCCTTAATCCTGTCAGTAAGGAAATCCACAAAAGCTTTGTCTCCTTCAGTGCTCAGTGTGCTACAACCACAGGTCCTGCAAAGCCACAGGCCAGGGCGTGGTTTGGAGCAGCTGCTGGAGCTGAGGTGTTGGCCTGAGAGCGCAGAGCCCAGGGCATGGGGCACGGAGGGAAGCGGGGGCAGCGTTGCATATATGGCAGCAGATACATGCAAATGCTGAGTTGTTTTTTTTTTTTTTTAAGATTTTGTTTATTTGAAAGACAGCGTTACAGAGAGAGGCTGGTTCACCCACCAGATGGCTGCAATAGCCATAGCTGGGCCAGGTTGAAGCCAAGAGCCAGGAGCTTCATCCCGGTCTTCCACTTGGGTGGCAGGGGCCCAAGCCTGCCTCACAACTTGATCTTTACTCTGGCTTCCTCATTACAAAGATGATACTCAGAAATTGAATTTAGTTATTTATTTGTTAGACAGTATGTAAATGTGCCTAGAGGTTTCAAAATTATAGGGTAAAACCAGAAATTAAACACCATCAAGAGACAAAGCCTGATTTAATGATCACATCAGATAAAACATTTCTTACATAGGTATTTTGAAGCATGCTACACTAACGATAAGGCATATATTCTTATTTGAATAAACAGAGAAAAACTGATTTCTAGCCATGTCACAACTTTCATGAAAGTTTTTAATGCAGGAGTGACAATTTTTAAGGCATTTTTAAAAGATCGACTTATTTATTTGAAATGCAGCATTACACAGAGAAGGAGAGGCAGAAAGAGAGATTCTTCACCTGCTGGTTCTTTCTCCAAATGCTACAAAGGCCAGGGCTGGACCACACCAAAGTCAGGAGCATGAATTCCATCTGGATTTCCCACCTGGGTGCACGGTCCCAAGTACTTGGAATATGTCACTTCTTTCCCAGGTACATTAGCAGGGAGCTGGAAAGGAAGTGGAACCAGCTGGAAAATGAATCAGCACCCATATGGGATGGTGCTGGTGTGTAAAGTGGCAGCTTTAACCTGCTACACTACATAGCCAGCCCCAAGTATTTTAAAAATTGATAATAAGTTATTTATGAAGGGGCTGGCACTGTGGCGTAGTGGGTAAAGCTGCCATATGGGTGCCAGTTTGAGTCCTGGCTGCTCCACTTCTGATCCAGCTCCCTGCTAATGTGCCTAGGAAAGCAGCAGAAGATCTCCCGAGTCTTGGGAACTTGCACCCATGTGGGAGACCCGGAAGAAGCTCCAGGCTTCTGCTTCGGATAGGCCCAGTTCCTGCCATTGCGGCCATTTGGGGAGTGAACCAGTGAATTAGCAGATGGAAGACATCTCTCTCTCTGCCTCTGCCTCTCTGTAACTCTGGTTTTCAAATAAATAAATAAATTTTTTTAAAAAAACTTACTTATGAAACACAGTATGTTCCAACTAAAAGTATTTGTTGAAATACCACCAAATGCCTGTTCATTTTTTTTATTTTATTTTTATTTTATTTTATTTTTTTTTTATTTTTGACAGGCAGAGTGGACAGTGAGAGAGAGAGACAGAGAGAGAAAGGTCTTCCTTTGCCGTTGGTTCACCCTCCAATGGCCGCCGCTGCAGCCGGCGCACCGCGCTGATCCGATGGCAGGAGCCAGGATCCAGGTGCTTTTCCTGGTCTCCCATGGGGTGCAGGGCCCAAGCACTTGGGCCATCCTCCACTGCACTCCCTGGCCATAGCAGAGAGCTGGCCTGGAAGAGGGGCAACCGGGACAGAATCCGGCGCCCCAACCGGGACTAGAACCCGGTGTGCCGGCGCCGCAAGGTGGAGGGTTAGCCTATTGAGCCACGGCGCCGGCCTCGTTTTTTCCCTCGAACATTTCCATTGCGATTAACACAGAAACAGAAAAATACAGAAAAGGTAACAGCTCAATGATTTATCAGAGTGAATGCTTGTGTATCTACTATCCACATCAGAAGACAGAATAGCATTATCTCATGTCTCTATAATCCTTCCCCAAAATAATTCCTTTTTCTTCCCCAAAAGTAAATGTTATCCTAGCCATCAAAACTATTTGAGATTTTAAATAAATGCAATCATATGGCATTTATTCTTTTATGTCTGACTTCATTCAAAATTATAGCTGTGTGCTTATTCATATAGTTGTGTGTTTTGTTGCTTATTCACATTTACTACTGTAGAATTTTAGTACAATTTATCTATTGTGGTACTAGTAGACACGTGAATTGTTTCTAGCTTGATGCTAATATGAATAAGCTTTTGTATACCTTCTCATGAAAGTTTAGTGACATGTTAGTATGCAGCAGACTTGCTGAGTCAAGAGTGTACATATCTTCTACAGGAGCATTATGTCAAACTGTTTGCTTAAGTTGTACCAACAACCTTTGCCAGCAGCAGGGTTATGATTTCACACTGCATTATATCCAAATATTGATTTTCAAAATGTGGTATGTAGTAGACCTCTTGAGGAGGTTCATGAGGTCAAAACTCACAATAATAACTAACAAATTATCTGCCTTATCTATTGTATGGACATTTGCACTGACAATGCAACGAGAGTCAATAAAATTGTTGGCACGTCACTTCAAATCAAGATAGTAGCATCAAACTGTACTGATGGTCCCTGTATTAACTACCATGCACCCAGAAAAAAAAATGAAAACCTACTTTTACTTAAAAATGTCTTTGATGAAGCCATTTAAACGAGCAATTTTATTAAACCTTAACCCTTGGTACATGTCTTTTAATATTTAGTGCAAAAAACTAGTAAGTACACATAAAGCACTTTTGCTGTAAAATGGTTTGACTGCTGTCTGGAGCAAAGGCACTTGAGCGACCGAGCAGAGTTCAGCAAGCTGCTTTATGTCATGGAACACCAATTTCACTTGAAAGAACAGGCGACATCCCCACGGTTATTTAACTTGGCTAACTGGCAGAAGTTTTCTCAAAAATAAAGAGAGCACGTTAAGTCAAGGAAGACAACTGATGGCATTTTTAACCACCAACAAAAATTGAGCTTTTGGGCAAAAAGTTGGGATTTTGGAAAACATGAATCTACCATCAACAGTTTAATATCTTCTCAACCTTTAATGGATGAGACTGCAAGTAATATTAGTGAAAGTGAGATTTTTGTACTGGATAATTAAATGTGTCAACATTTGAAAGATCTGCATAACTTAGGTTATGCTGATAATAGATTATTTCCCAAATAACAGGTTATTTCCCAAAATAGCAAATTTATGAGGTTACAAAATTATGCAGGGGCAAAAGATCCACTCACAGTGTACAGGAGATCAAAGGATTTCAATTTAACAGCAGAATTCTAGCCATTTAAAACACGGCCAGCAGTGTCAGGGGGCTACAATATAAGTATCCACTCTCCATTCAACCAATCCTTAGGAAACTAACACTGCTGTAGTATCAGCCACAATAACATGAAAAAGACTTTTGGAATACTCATCCCTTTTCTAACTGCATAGCTATATGATTTTATTAATATATTTCAATTATAACAACATACTACAATAGACTGAATGCAGACACAACTGAAGAGAATCCAGCTGTCCTCCATTAAACCATACAGCAATGGATGTTCCAATATAAATAACAATACCATTCTTCTGATTATTTTTGTCTTAAAAATAAATTTTTCATAGAAATGTTTTACCTATGCTAATATGTATTGAGTTTATATTTATTTTTAAATGAAGTAATGAATATTTACATTTTTGTCAACTTTGATCCATACTGTGACAAATATCAAAAACATGTAAGTCACAAAACACAGGCTCTTTGGGGTCCTCTGTAACTCTTTTGTTTAAAATTAATTAAACAAACTCTGTAACAAAAGAGTTACAGAGTTAGTTTCTTCTAACAAAAGAAGTTAAGGAACTACTGTATCAAAACAACCTCTCTCAGGGCTGGTACTGTGGCCTAGTGGATAAAGCCTCTGCCTGCAGTCCTGGCATCCCATATGGACGCTGGTTCAAGTCCTGGCTGCTCCACTTCCGACCCAGCTCTCTGGTACAGCCTGGAAAAGCAGTAGAAGATGGCCCAAGTCCTTTGGCCCTTGAACCCACGTGGGAGACCCGGAAGAAGCTCCTGGATCCTGGCTTCAGATTGGCTCAGCTCTGGCTGTTGCAGCCATTTGGGGAGTGAACCAGCAGATGGAAGACGTCTCTCTCTCTCTCCTTCTCTCTCTGTGTAACTCTGACTTTCAAAGAAATAAATAAATCTTAAAAAAAAAAAAAAAAAAAAAAAAAAAACTCTCCAACAGGACACAATGTGAGTTTCTTAACCCAAGGCCCAGTGAATTGAAGATGACCAAGTAAAAGAAGCTGTACGCAGCAATTTCAGTCCTCTACTCTTGAAAAAAAATCTTCAAATCCCAAGCCTCCTGCCAGAATAATCTTTGTAAAATTGTAATTCTGAATACACAAAAAAATAAAATAAAAAAGAAAACCAGATGATTTCCCATACCCTTCCTGAAACCACAATATGCATTTGTTTTTTTAAATCCTCTCCCAAATCCACACTCACATTCTGCATTCTAGTTATGTTTAACTGCAACAAGCTCTCACTAACCTCCAAGTCTCTGCACACAGCACATGGCTTCCTCCACTGAAAACTGATCTATCATCTTCATGTGGCAAATTCCTACCTGTCTTTCAAGATGCGGCTCAAAAAAATCCCTTATCCATGAAGTCTTCTCAACCCTATCAGCAATGCCCAACCCCCTCCCCCCCACCCTGCAACAGGAATAATGATCCTCTTCTGTCCTTACATCCAGGCACTGTGCTAGACTGTGGAGACAGACAAAATAATTCAGATGATAATGTAAACTCTCAGAGCTCACATTTGAGAAGGGAAGAAAGAAAATGAACGTGTAAACTAATAAAGAAACAAGGCAATGACAAGTGGGGGTGAGGGGAGTGCTCTGAGGCAGTAAGAGCCCTGAAGCATGCAAATGTGCTTGCTATATATAAGAACCAGGAAGAACATCCCAGGTAAAGGAACAGCCGGTAGAGACATCCAGGATGGGAAGGGGGCTTCACACATGAGTATTGGAGAAGGAGAAAGCAGGTCACTGCGGCTTAAGGGATAAAGTCTGAGTGCTAACAAGATGAGGCTGGAGAGACAGACAGCAGTCACATTATATGGCCTTTACAGATCACGATAAGAAGTTTGAATTTTGTCCTAAGAACACAAAACGACGACTGAAATGTTTTAAGTAGGATTGTGCCCATCAAGGTGGCATGTATCAATGCCATCTCACCAGTCCAAGCGACCAATTTCTGTTCACAATTGATCATAATGATAGGACTAAGAGTCAAAGGGATCACATAAACAAGACTAGTGTCTGAAAATACTAACTGATAGAATAAAAAAGGGAGAGAATGATCCAACATGGGAAGTGGAATACACAGCAGACTCATAGAATGGCAGATGTCCTAAACAGCACTCTGGCCTCAGAATCAGCCCTTAAGGCATTCGGATCCTGCTGAAAAGCCCATGAGAGTATTTTAGGCATGGAAAGCCAAGACACTCTGGCAAAAAAAAAAACAAACAAAACAAAACAAAACAAAAAACAAAAAAAACAACAACAACAAACAAACATCTAAATGAAAGATCTCTGCGAGTGAGATCCCAGAGGGATGAAGAGGTCATCAAAGAAGGAGGTACCTTTCTCTGAAGGGAGGAGAGAACTTCCACTTTGACTATGACCTTTTCTAAATAAGATCAGAGTCGGCGAACTCCAAAGGCCTCCATAGCCTTGGCAACTCATGACAAGAGTCTAGGGTGATTACTGACGCCATAAACAAGAGTGTTTATTTGTTAAGTCAACAACAGGAGTCACTGTGTACTTACTCCTCATGTAGGATCTCTGTCCTTAATGTGTTGTCCAATGTGAAGTAATTCTATAACTAGTACTCAAACAATACTTTATACTTTGTGTGTCTGTGTGGGTAAAAACTGTTGAAATCTTTACTTAATATATGCTAAATTGATCTTCTGTATATAAAGATAATTGAAAATTATCTGCCAGCCGTGGCAGCCATTGGAGGGTGAACCAACGGCAAAAAGGAAGACCTTTCTCTCTGTCTCTCTCACTATTCACTCTGCCTGTCAAAAAAAAAAAAAAAAAAAAAAAAAAGTAGGATTGTGGCATGATCCATATTATCCTAGGGTCTGAGTGGAGAATAGTAGTAAGTGGACAAGAGTATAAGTACAGCAATCTATCAGAGGCCAAGAAAACAATACCTTGAATTAGACCAGTTAACACTGTAAATAAAAATGGTGGAACTGAAGACTTCTGTTGAAGGTAAAGCAACACAATTTACATGAAGTAGATGTGGGGTTGGCAGAGATAGGAGAAGCATGAATTTATGTCTGACTTCTAGAAATGAACGGACAGAATTAGCTTTTTACTGAGATGAAAAAGATGAAGAGAAAGAGGTATTGAAGGGAAGAAAACAAGAAGTTTATTTAATATAAATTTATTTAATACATGCTATTTCTGAGTGCATATAAGACATAAAAGGAAAAATGTCAAATGGGCAGTGGTTTCTACAACTCTGGAGCTCAAAGAGAACCGAAGCTGTTGAAAAATGTCTGGTAGCCATCAGTGCGTAGATGGTGCACAAAGCCTCAGAACTGGATAAAATCACCCAGGGAGAGATTATAATTATAATTTAGAGACAATGCTCCCTAATAAATACTTAGAGGAGTTTATAGTACTATTCAGTAGGCAAGAGTCAAGGGCCCTGCAGTATATACAAAGTCCTACATAACCAAGACTTCTGCAATCTCTCAAGGTTTGTTTTTTTTTTTTTTTATTTGAAAGGCAGAGTTACAGAGAGATAGGGAGTGACAGACATATAGAAAGATATTGCATCTGCTGCTTTACTCCCCAAATGGCTGCAAAAGTTGGAGCTGAACAGATTCAAAACCAGGAGGCCAGGAGCTTCTTTTGGGTCTCTCACATGGATGCAGGGGCCCAAGCACTTGGGCCATCTTTTGCTGCTTTTCCAGGTGCATTAGCAGGGAGCTGATTGGAAGTGGAGCAGCCAGGACTCTAACTGGTGTCCATATGAGATGCTGGCGCTGCAGATGGTGGCTTTACCCTCTACATCACAGTGCCAGCCCCAATATCTCAAGTTTCTAATGTTTGGTTAGATGTTCACATAAGTATCAGTATATCAACCAAAGAATGCAGACTTGAGCTATTTGATAAACATATTCATTATTTCATCTATCTGCATATTGGGTCTTGATATAAGATTGTGTTTGGAAAGACTTTTAGAGCAAAAACATCTGAAATCAATAAAGTGGATGATTCTGAGGTCCCTCCCATTATAATACTGTATGGTTTAACTAACCTTTACTTGATCATATAAAATTTATTACTGCAACATAATTAAACCCAGCCTTTCTCTATCATTTACAATAGAAAACACTTTGCTAGGATATTCTGCCAATGAAGACAGAAAAATAACAGAACCAAGAAAAGGGAAATCAAGAACTATCACAAAAATTAAGATGTTTGTAACCCATCAAGTTTCATATCACAGACATCTAAAATCTTCCCTCTTTCTGTGTGGACTTCCAAGAAAATATTAAACAAATATTTTGAATTGCCCTACAGTTATCTGTTCTCACAGCAGAACAAATGTAACTGAGTAGTGTTACAATCTCAAGGGAATAGAACAGAAAAACTCACACAACTCTGTGTCCCCATGTAAAATATGCAGCAAGGACCAAGTAAACAGGAGTCAGCTGAACAGTGGAAAGGAATACAATCAACAATGGAAAACTTACTTGACCTCCATAATCGTGAAGCATACACATCCTATTTTATCTCCTGGGTTTCCCATTTTCTATTTTGTGCCCCCACCTTTACCTCTTTGCCTATTCTGTTTATGTATAATCCCAGTGAGGAAAGCTGAAAACAGAATGCATAAACACAAAGAACGGCACAGAAACCCAAAACATCCAAAATCAGAGTAGCCACTGCCCTGTTTACTCCAATCTGCAACTTCCTTTAAAGATCCTGCAGGAAAGGGAGAGGACTCATTACCTGTAAGCCACATAAAACCAGTGAATCCTCTGTTTTTGGTTTATCCCAACTAAGGGTTTATAGGGAGGCCATAACTTTCATGAGACTGATGAAGAAGCAAAGCTCTTTTAAGCTGGATAGGATTGGGATCTTAATTCAATTTGCTTTTTTTTTTTTTTAAATATCTATTTATTTATTTGAGAGGCAGAGTTACAGACAGAAGAGAGATAGAAAAAAAGGTGTTCCAGCAGCTGGTTCACTCTCCAGATGGCTGCAATGGCCGGAGCTGACCCGATCCAAAGCCAGGAGCCAGGAGGTTCTTATGGGTCTCCTACATAGGTGCAAGGGCCTAAGCACTTGGGCCATCTTCTACTGCTTTCCCAGGCCATAAGCAGAAAGCTGGATTGGAAGAAGAGCAGTGGGGACACAAACTAGTGCCCACATGGGATGCCGGTGCTGCAGGCAGAGGTTTAGCCCACTATGCCACAGCACCAGCGTACCAGTTTGCCTTTTGCAAATGAAGACTTTAAGGTTAAAAATGTATGTTAAATGTTAAGCCAAATATCATATACAACTAATTTCTGGCAAGTTCAGTAGAATCCAAGTTTCTCAGTTTCTAGTATAATCACCTAATATAATAGGTTGCTCCCTGATGTCTTCCTTTAGAATTGAAACGATGTGAGGATACAGGGGAACGGGGCAGGGAGTTAGGAATAAATAAGCTGCAAGATTTCCTCACAGTTTCTGTTTCCCAGAGCTCTGCCTCTAACTCTGATATGGGGGAGCTAAGTAGGGAGTTTGGTAGGAATAAGTGAAGCTAGAAGAAATTTTACCATAATTTCTGTGTAGCACTGCATTGTAACTCCAACCCTCCCCGTCAATCCAGTACCCCTACTTTCCCATGATGCACTTGCATGTCATCTGGGACTAGGAAGGAGGAAGAGATGCCATGACGAACACATGGAAGATAAACACCTGGAGGTGCCATAAAACTCCCAGAAAAAGCTCCTTTTTGTCTCTTCTTGGCCCCTTCTCTTGCCTTCTCCCATAAACTCTCTCCTCATGGGCACTGCTCTGGTCGTCTCCTTGTGGAGTTACCCACACTCACACATGAGCATTTATTTCATCTTCCCACTTTAAATAAACCCTGTTCTCATTTACACACCCCACTTAAGAATCTGCTTTGAATTTTTATCTCACACAAGGGCAAAAACTTGGAATAAAACCCGGGAAACATACTCCCATAACAGCTATAGGGTACAAAGTACTTTTTCTAAAAAAGTACATTATTCCAAAGTATGCGATTTTGATTTCTGATCATATAAAACAACACACAGGGACAAAATCTGACATACAGCCCCCAAAGATGTGCAGCTTGGTAGTTTTATGTTCCCTACCAAGCTGTCTCACAAGGGGGTCTGCTGCCATTGCTACAGGAATTGCCCTGGCACACTGTTAGAACTCATCTCATATACAAACACTGGAGCCATGGGAAAGAGGCCCAATGAAATGCATGCAACTTCACTAGTTACCTTAGTTTCAGGATATTCTTGTTATCACCAAGCCATATATCTAGGTCTTTCATGGGTCTAATAATTTCCACTAAGTCCAATTTATGTTCTCATTCTTTCCAACTGCCACAAATGTGCATCTTGCAGTGCACTGAACTTCTAGTATAAAAATAATCTTTCTTAAAATACAGGTCCATTTACATTCCAGAACACCCACCAACCAGAACGCCCACTTACAGCCTTGAGAAAGGTTTCTGTTTAGCAACTATTTGATCAGTAGGGAAGGAAGTTGTTAGCTCAGATTATTTGTATACAGTCTGCTCTCCTGCTGAGCAGTCTGAGAAAGAGAGAAAGAAAAGGAAAGAACGTAGTAAGGAGGCCTTGAAGTCTCTTAAGATCAGGGGATGAGGCTGAGGAAAAACAAAGGTGAATAAACAATACTGCTTTACTTTTTTGAGGACAGACAATGTTAAATGGCTAAAAGGCAAATTTGCTTCCAAACGTGAAGGGGATTGTGGGGAGGAAATGCGCCATACATTTACTTACGATATCACCCAAAAGATAATTGGCTTAGGAGTTGACACACGGGGGCTATGAAGATGGATGTGATTTGGTCCACTTCATTAACGACCCTTTCAACCCATTTCCAAGTCCCTTCCCCGAGAAGGAAAACCTGCTTTGGCGCTGAACTCCCAAATGACTTATCCCCACAAAGGGTGTGACTAACATTAAAAATAGTTTCAAAACTATCAAAAAATACTTAAAAAACAAAACTGTACGGGGCTACCCAAATTTTTCTATCAGATCTCTTTCTAAGAAGAGTGAGACAGAAGGGGGCAGAAAACGAGTTACCACAATGTATTTATTTTTTTAAAGTGTTGCACTTCACCTAGTCCTTCATCTCCCACATCTTCTCCAAAAGTAGAAATTTAACTCTGGAGCTGGTGTAGTAGCACAGTGGGTTAAGCTACCTGTGACTATAGCATCCCAATTCAGAGTGCTGCTTCAAGTCCTGGCTGCTCCATCTATGCCTGAGAAAGCAAAAATGGCTCAAGTATTTGGCCCCTGCTACTCATGTAGAAGACCTAGATGGAGTTCCAGGTCCCTGGAAGAGTGTTCTTTCTCTCTTTCTCTCTCCCTCCTGCCTTACCTCCCCCCCCCCCCCATACAACTGCTCTCCTCTCACTCTCTGACACTCTATCTTTCAAATAAATACAAATAAATCTTAAATTAATCCTAGTCAACACTCACTAAAAGAATGCATTTTCTTATGCTTGTGCATAGAGGAAAGCAGGTCAGTGGTGGCTGGACCAGAAGGGCTTGGCTGTCCTTCATTTCTGGCTTTTGTGCTTAGGAATAAACCACCATAGGGAAACCAAAATTCACTATTTTGATGACATCCAAAAACAATTCATGTATGTTTTGGGGATCAAAGTATCCCTCAAAGGCAATAATGTCCATGAAAACTTCCCTTCAAGGACCACATCCATAAGATAAATGTCTAATTTCCAACAAAAATCCATTTCCTTAAAAAAAAATGGCATTGCCCCTAAGCAGTAAAACTCAAAAGGCTTTCCAATGTTTATGAAGCTAAGCATTTCTTTTCATTAATGACTTTGTAATTGAATTCTACTATCCACACTAACAACATCAAAGTTCAGTTAAAAAAAAAAAAGGAAAATCCACTTTTCTGTTGGAAACAGTCCTTCATAGAAAAAATAATACTCCTTATATTAAAAGTTCAAAGTTTGCTGGCAGAGGAGAATTAGCCAATATAACTACTTCTGGGAAAATATAGTCCAGGAAAAAGGAAAATTAAAAAATATATCCCTGGCCAGGGCTGTGGCTTACTAGGCTAATCCTCCACCTGTGGTGGCGGTACTCCGAGTTCTAGTCCTGGTTGCTCCTCTTCCAGTCCAGCTCTCTGCTGTGGCCCATGAAGGCAGTGGAGGATGGCCCAGGTCCTTGGGCCCTGCACCCGCATGGGAGACTAGGAGGAAGCACCTGGCTCCTGACTTTGGATTGGCGCAGTGCGCCGGCTGTGGCGGCCATTTTGGGGGTGAACCAATGGAAGGAAGACCTTTCTCTCTGTTTCTCTCTCTAACTCTGCCTGTCAAAAAAAAAAGAAATCTACCAAGAATCATTCATTTCACACAAATCTCATCACCAAGCCAATTGTTACAATGTTATGATATCTAAGTCAACAATATAGCATACTTGTCTAAGTCCTAATATCTAGCTATCACAGTCAACAAATTTACAGAGGTCTTCAAAAAGTCCATGGGAAATACATACTACAAAATTTATGCATTTCAAAATCTTTTTGCACCACAATAAACTTACCTTATAACTCCATTTCTATGAACTCCTTTAAGTCCCTTCACATATAAACTTATATATACTATATACCTATATTCTCCTAGACCACAGCAATCTATATAATGAAATACACTTTCATCTTATTTCTTCTTTATATGTATTGTATTGTTAATTAAGTGTATAAAATGTTTACATGATCTGTGTTTCATTTTGGGAGCAATAAGGAATTAATGCAATATAGCTGTTATTTTTCAAAAAGCACTGTGCCTCACAAAGTTGAATGTCACTCCCAATCTCTGCCTCTCTGACCTCAACTCCAACTATTTCCCCCCTATTCCTTATGCTGCAGCCATACTGGTTTTCACAGTTACTTTCTGAAAATCTTAGGCCATTCTAGCTACATAGCCTTTGTACTTGTTGCTAAATGACTAAATGTTCTTCCTAACAACCAGGACTGGGCCAGGCTGAAGCCAGGAGTCAGAACCTGCACCTGTGTCTCCCACTTGGTTGGATAGGGGCTCTGAATATTGGGCCATTATCCACTGCCTTCTGAGGAACATTAGCAGGAAGTTGGATTGGAAGTGGAGCAGCTAGGACTTGAATAAACACCTGATATGGGATTCCTAAGCAGCAGCTTAACTGGCTGTGCCACAGTGTCGATCCCATTACATTTTTCTTAAAACATTTTCTTAGTAAGGCTTTCTCTAACCACCCAAGTAGTTGGGCTCCTGCCACCCATGTGGGAGATTTGGACAGAGTCCATGGCTTCTGGCTTCAGGCTGGCCCACTCCCCAGCTATAGCAGGCATTTTGGGGAGTGAATCAACATGTGGCAGGTCTCTGTGGGTCACTTTCTCTGTTTTTCAGATAAATGAATTAAAAAAATAAAAATTAAACAGCCAAATATCAAGAAAACTGGAAAAAGACATCTGTATTAACACAGTCAATAAAGGATTATTATCTAGAATATAAAAACAGACTGATATAAAGACAACCCAGTAGAAAATACTTAAGAAAGGGAAACAAGCGGCTAATAACTGTAAGAAAAGAGTCTCAATCTCAATAGTTAATCAGAAAAAGCAGGTTAAAACCACATTAAGGGGTGGATATTTAGCTTAGTAGTTAAGATGGCACTTGGGACACCTGCATTCCATTTCAGGTGCAACTAAAGTCCAGACTCTGGTTTAGTTTCAGCTTCCATGAATGTGTACCATGAGAGACAGCAGGTGATGGTTCAAGTAAGTACCTGGGTTCCCGTCACCCATTTCAGAGACCTAGACTGAGTTCTGGGCTCCTAGCTTTGGCCTGGCCCAGCCCTGCCTGTGGCAGACACCTGGGGAGTAAACTAGCAGGTCAAAAATCTCTCTTTCTCTGTCTGTCTCCATCTCCATGTCTTACAAATACATTTTTAAACAGAAAAATACATTAAGATCCCATTTTACATCCATGATATAGGCAAAATTTTAAAAGACTGAATATTAGCAGATGTTGCCAAGGATGTAGAACAGCATACCCTGCTGGTGGGAGTTTAAATATTTCCCTTCCAGTAAAATTTGGATTTATCCAGGAAAGCTGAGGCTGTAAACATGTACTTCCCCAACTCTGCATACAACTTTGAAGGCATATTGAAATCACCCAGAGAGCTCTGAAAAATACTAAAGCTTAAGTCTCATTCCTAGAGATTCTCACTTAATTGGAACATGATACTGAGCAAAAAGCAGCTCATCACAAAAAAAAAAAAAAAAAGTATGATTCGATTTATGCAAGGTGAAAACTACAAAACTAAACAATACATTGTCTAGGAGTATATTTAAGTGATAAAACTTAAAAAAAAACCACGTGAATAATAAATGTAAAATTCAACATAGTGGGAAGGGGATTAAGATGGGATGGGGAAGGTATAAAGTTAAAAATCAAAGGTAATGGCCAGTGCTGCAGCTCACTAGGCTAATCCTCTGCCTGTGGCACCAGCACTCCGGGTTCTAGTGCTGGTTGGGGCGCCGGTTCTGTCCCAGTTGCTCCTCATCCTCTGCTGTGGCCCAGGAAGGCAGTGGAGGATGGCCCAGGAACTTGGGCCCTGCACCCGCATGGGAGACCAGGAAAAAGTACCTGGCTCCTGGCTTTAGATTGGCGCAGCCTGCCGGCCATAGCAGTCATTTGGGGGGTGAACCAATGGAAGGAAGACCTTTCACTCTGTCTCTTTCTCTCACTGTCTAACTCTGCCTGTCAAAAACAACAACAACAACAAAAAAAACACAAAGGTACTATGATCTAGTTTTTAAGTTTAGTAGTCAGTATAAACATATGCCACACACTATCTATATAGCTTATATAATTTGATATTCAATATTTAATAAAATGAGATAAATATTACTAGTTATTTATGTAAAAAAGAACAATACTCCATAGTGTTTGCCAATAGCAGGCTGTCAGTAAACATTACACTCCTTCTCCAAGGAATATAAAAAGCGTGGGAAGACACAGCAAGAATGCTTTACTTCAGTGAGGTGCTCATTCTTTAAGAGTTACCAGTTAACTAATAAATGGAGCCTTCCTTAACTTCAGAACCTTAGTGGGTATTCTGCTATCTTTTCTCAAAGGCTGACCTCAGAAGTCAGTGGGGTAGGTGTCAGCAGCATTTACTGTGCTTTACAGCCAAACATCTCTGTTTTATATACAGCTCAGTCCTTCCTCTGCTTCCCACAGCTCAGCTCAGCTCCTTCATCAAAAAACAAAGGTAATTCAATCAACAAATGTTTGTATTTGACCAGAAGAAAGAGTAGGGAAAGAAAGTGTTTCTATTTGCTGGTTCTCTCCTCAGTTGTCTGTAATAGTCCCCTGCTGGGACTAAAGCAGAAACTCAATCCTGGTCTCCCACACCGGTGTTAGGAATCCAATTACATGAACCATGGAAGGGTCTACAACAGCAGGAAGCTGGAATCAGGACTGGAGGTCGGTATCAAACTTAGGTAGTCTGGGATCCTAACAACTAAGCCAAAGGTTCACCCCTTTTTATTATTAAGCTGCTGCCTGGGATGCCAGCTTCCCACACTGCAGTCCCAGCTGCTCTGCTTTTGATCCAGCTCTCTGCTAATGCACCTGGGAAGGCAGAGGAAGATGGCCCAAGTCCTTGGGCCCCCCACCACCCACGTGGGAGATCTAGATGGAAGTTATAGGCTCCTGGTTTCAAGTCCGGCCCAGCCCTGAACATTGCAGCCATCTGGGGAGTGAACCAGCAGATGGAAGGTTCCTTTTTTCTGTCTCTCCCTCCATCTCTGTCACTCTGCCTTTCAAATAAAGAAAATAAATCTTTAAAAAAACTTCTAAATTGTTATGTATTTTCTATTTGAAAGGGAGAGAGAGAGAGAAACAGAGAGACAGAGACTGCCGATCCAATGGTTCACTCCTCAACTCATGACAGCCTGGGCTGGACTAGACTTAAGTTGGGAAGCCAATCTTGGTCTCCCACACAGGTGGGAGGGACTCAGCTACTTCAGCTATTTATTATCTGCTGGCTCCCAGGGTATGCCTTAGAAGGAAGCTAGAATTAAAAGCACAGCCAGGATTCAAACTCAGCACTCTGATATGGGATGTGGGCATCTGAAGTAGTGTCTCAACTGCTATGGCAAATGTTCACTTCCTTTTTTTTTGTTTGTTTAGCATGGTCAGCAAGCATTTATGGAGCATCTATACATAAGCCAACTATTGAACAAAAGTATACAAGACAGACATGGTTTCTGCCCTCCTCAAGGCCAACAGAGTCCTACTTCAAAGGGTTGCTGCAAAGATCATATAATATGTAAAGGAACATGAGGGTCTAGGGTTGTGGCTCAATGGGTTAAGCTGCAGTTGGTGATACTGGCATCCCAAATCAGAGCTGGTTCAAGTCCTGGCTGCTCTGCTTCCCATCAAGCTCCCTACTAATGCACCTGGGAAAGCAGAAGATGGCCCAAGCACTTGGGCTTCTGCCACCCACATGGGAGACCTGGGAGTTCCAGACTACTGGCTTCAGCCTGGCCCAACCCTGGCCACTGTAGCCATTTGGAGAGTGAAGGAGGACTTCTCTTTCTGTCTTTCCAAGATAATTTATTTTCTTTATTTGAAAGGCAGAGTGACAGAAACAGAGAAGGCGGGGTGGGGTGGGGTGGGGAAATAGAGATCTCCCATCTACTGGTTTACCCCCAAATGACTGCAATGGCTAAGACTGGGTGGAAGCCAGGAGCTAGAGCTCCGTCCAGGTCTCCCACGTGGGTGGCAGGGGCTCAAGCACTTTGGCCATCTCAGTTGCTTCCCTAGGAGCATCAGCATGGAGTCGGATGGAAAGTGGAACAGCCAGGGCTTGAACCAAAACTCATGAGATGCTGGCATTGCAGGAGGCTGTACCACAAGACCAACCCCAATAAATAGATCTTTTAAAAAATGCTGGCATCAGAATCAATTTAAAAGAACTATAAAATAATGAGCCACAAGACAAGTGGATTCAGATTTTGCAATATTTTTATATTTACAATGATTTGACAAAATGCATCCTTATAATATCTGCAATGTTTTTAATATGGCTAGCTTTCAGGACTGGCGCTGTGGTCCAGCTGGCCCTGGCCAGCAGTGTCGGCATCTCATATGGGCACTGGTTGGAGTTCTGGCTGCTCCACTTCTGATCCAGCTCCCTGCTAATGTGCCTGGGAAAGCAACAGAAGATGGCTCAAGTCCTTGGGCCCCTGCACCCACATGGGAACCCAAAGGAAGCTCCCAGGGATTGGCTCAGCTCTGGCCACTGCAGCAATTTGCAGAATGAACCAGCAGATGGGAGACCTCTCTCTCTCTCTACCTCTCTCTGTAACGCTTTCAAGTATATAAAATAAATATTTTAAAAAAATATGGCTAGCTTTCAAATTCAAATAATTTTGGTGGCATTTATTATAGTAGGATTTTGGTTTTCTTCTTTTTCATTTAAAAATCTTAATTCATGTTGCTGAAAGGCAAAACAGAAATAACTTTGTATGTCAAACAGCAGTAGCACAGTATGTTTTACAGAAAAGGAGACTTAAGAAATATTTATAGGATAAGTCAAACAGCACAATTTTAGTTCAGTTGTGTGGCTAATGGGTTGTGAGCATTCAGAATGTATTTTACATAGTGGATACCGCAGGATGGAAGAAAGAGCTTGGCCTTCTGGACAGAAGCAACAGCGGGTTCTTTTAGTTCACTGTCTTGAGGGAATTCTTTTTCTCTTTTTAAACCATGGTGTTAAATCACAAGATCCTCAGTTCACAGGGAAGCAGCCTAAACACCATGCAGAGGAAAGCACAACAGCCTGAGGCCAGCCTTGCTTCTCTTAATCTAGTGTGCTGTTTTCTTTCTCTCCCTTACTTTTAATTGAGAAAGTAATACATAAAATTAAAATTGGAAAAAAATTGATACCACATTCTGACCACTGATTTCAATTACAAATAAAAACTAGTACAACCTCCTTTAAGAAAAAATTATCTATCACAATGTCTCTATGAAGTTTTAGATTCTACAGCTGTATTCACTCATGTGCAAAATAAATAGTGTGTAACGATATTGAATGTATATTCACAATAGCTTTAAAAGACTAGAAACAGTAAAAATTCCATCAGTACAAGAATAGGTTAAATATATTAAAATGCTTACACCAATACAAGGGAATAGCATGTACTTTTAAAACAATGGGGAAGATTTTTTTAAATCTTTTTTTTTTTTTAATTTATTTGATAGAGTTAGTGAGAGAGAGAGAGAGAAAGGTCCTCCATCCAATGGTTCACCCCCCAAATGGCTGCAACGGCCGGAGCTATGCCGATCTGAAGCCAGGAGCCAGATGCTTCTTCCTGGTCTCCTATGCGGTGCCGTCCTCCACTGCCTTCCCGAGCCACAGCAGAGAGCTGGACTGGAAGAGGAGCAACAGGGATAGAACTCGGTGCCCCATGGGATGCCAGCGCCGCAGGTGGAGGATTAACCAAGTACGCCATGCTGCTGGCCCCCAGGTGGGGGGAAGATTTTTGGAAGAAGCAAAAAGAGGTACCGAAAGATGAAAAGAGCAGACGTAGAACCTTGGTGAACAGTAAGCTACCATTTGTGTAAAAATTAAATGTACAAAAAGATACATATGTCCTGTGTAAAAATAAAACACCTCTGGATGAAGAGGTAGGAAACATAATCACGGAGATCCGAGTGGCTGGGAGTCACGAGTAAATGGGAAGTTGAATTTTTATGTTCTTTAACTTTTGAATTGCATACTTTGGAGATATACATACATACATATATATATATATATATATATATATATATATATATAAACTTTTCTTCTTTTTTTTGTTTGTAAGCAATACATGCATAGGATGCAAACCTCAAATAGGAACAGGTGTTTGCATAGTGGTTAACACACTGCTTGGAATGCCTACATTCCTTATCAGAGGACTGAGGTTTGAGTCCCAGTTCCACTCCTGATTCCAGCTTTCTGCTAATGTGCATCCTGGGACACAGCAGGTAATTGTTCAAGTAGTTGAGACCCTGTCATCCATAAGGAAAGCCCAACTGTAGTTCCCAGTTTCCAGCTTTTGTCTGGCACAGCCCTGGCTGTTGTTGAACTGGAGGATGGAAACTATCTCTTTCTCTCTCTCTCTGTATCTCAAATAAATAAAATAAATATATACTTGAAAAAATCCAAATTCCACAAAAGAGTATGCCCTATGCCCGGGGCAAATTGTACTGACAGTCTATCTCCCTAGATAGGTTGTAGTGTCATGCAGACAATGCTCCACCTTCATAGAAAGACATCCTGAACAGCAAAGAAAATTATTAGTCTTAAGAAGAAAAGCACTGCAAAGTTAAAATAGCCTTTAGAAAATATTAGTAAGCAGTTAAAGTTCTAGATAGAGTGGAGAGACAGCTCCTCTCCAAAGGGAGCTTTACACATTCTAGGTGCAGAGGCAAACTGAGTTGCAACAAACCATTAAAGAACAATTGAATGTTAAAAAGGAGCTGAGGGGACTGAACACAAGCATAATAACAGATGGAAGACGCACTTGTATCAATATTAGCTGAAAAACTGTCATTTTCAGAAGAGGTTTGACCCGAGTTAGCCCATATACCATTTAAAAAGTTTAAAAATAAATAAGTAAGAGTATTTAAAAAGTAAAAAAAAAAAAAAAAAAATTAGGCAGAACCCAAGGGATATGTGCCATAAATAACCTAGCTATAAAACTTTACAACCACCCAAGTTTCTGAGATCCAGTAACTTCTTGTTATATTTCTCTAGAAGGCACAACAGTTTGGAAAAGAGAAAGTGCTGCTCCTGCATATCAAGTTTTCCTTATTTTCAATTAGCATTTTAAAGTTTTCATACGTGTTATTCACTTACTCCTTATAACCTATAAGCATAGTAGTACTCACATTTTTCAAGTGAGGAAACTGAAGATCGTTCTGGTGAAAAGGAGTCAAAGTGTGACTTGCCTTTCCCCCACTTTCTGGCATGAGAGTGGGGGAGCTTCTCAGACCGACTACTCAGCGAAACTGGCCAAAGTTACAGAAAACAAAAACAACCTCCCTCTCACCAACCATTTAAAGCAGGCATGGGAAATGTCCAGTCCATGGGCGGCATAAGGCCTGCATAAGGCATTTGGTCTGGTCCTGCTTATGACAACCACAGGCGGGACTTGAAATTTGACAAATCTATAGCAGGCTAATTTTTAAGTTGATGATTGTGTATGGCCCATGAATGATGTATAAGCACCCAAAAGGCCCTAGACAGAAAAAAGGTTCCCTACCCCTGCAGTATCTGGAAATGCCCTTAAGAGTACACAACAAATGAAGAAACACCTATTCAAGAAAAGTCACTAAAATTTGGTAAGGATAGAGTCTGTAGGGTCTCAACTAGGTCTATTCTCTCCTTTCCCTTCACAGCTCAGCATGACAGACACACACACCAGACTGACAGCCACCCACACAAGGGTCTCTCTGTTTATGCCCCTGTTCCCAGTTAAAGGACCACCCAGCTCACAGGGTGTGGGTTCCACGTCAGGAGGGAAAGACAATGACACCTGGGTATGCTGCTACCCCCTCCACCAAACACTGAGCTCCTAAGTCAGGAGGTCAATTGGAGAGAAACATCATTGTCCCTGTCTCCAGCTTGACAGGCCTGGCTCAGAGATTCTGCCTGGATGGGAAAACAGGCATAAACAGAGGCCCAACTCTCTCCCTAAAGGAGGTGACTTCATGTGCAACAGTGTGGAAAGGCACCTAGAGTGTACTCTCCGAAACAGTGTGCTTGTGGTGAAAGCAACTTGAGATAGATTCACTGGAGATAAAGGCTAAACTGTAGACCTGCTAGTTTTCTGGAAAGAAAGTTGTGAAGAGCCCTTATGGGGTAAGAAACACCCACCTTGGAACTATCAAAACACCGAACTTTGGGGCCAGCGCTGCGGCTCAATAGGCTAATCCTCCACCTGCGGCGCCAGGACACCGGGTTCCAGTCCTGGCCGGGGCGCCGGATTCTGTCCCGGTTGCCCCTCTTCCAGTCCAGCTCTCTGCTGTGGCCCGGGAGTGCAATGGAGGATGGCCCAAGTGCTTGGGCCCTGCACCCGCATGGGAGACCAGGAGAAGCACCTGGCTCTTGTCTTCTGATCAGCACGGTACGCCAGCCGCAGCAAGCCAGCCGCAGCGGCCATTGGAGGGTGAACCAACAGTAAAAGGAAGACCGTTCTCTCTGTCTGTCTCTCACTGTCCACTCTGCCTGTCAAAAAACAAACAAACAAACAAAAAAAACCAAAAAAACAAAAACCAAACTTCGAACTATCCCCAACAAGGGTTCTGAAATTGATTACATCAGTTTGTGGAGGGATTTATGCCCAGGACTTTGCTGAAAATAGTGCATTATCAGTGTTGTGGCACAGTGGTTTAAGCCATGGCCTGCAATGCTGCAACTCGTATTAGAGCATGGGTTCAAGTCCTGACTGCTTCACTTCTGTTACAGCTCCCTGCTAACGTGCCTGGGAAAGCAGAAGATGGTTCAAGTATTTGGACCCCTGCACCATATAGGTGGAGTTCCTGGCCTGGCTCAGCCCTGATTGTCACAGGTAGTGACAATCACAGGTAGTGGGGTAGTGAATCAATAGATGGAAGATGTCTTTCTCAGTCTCTGCTTCTTTCTGTCATTCTGCCTTTCAAAGAAATAAAATAAATCTTTTTTTTTAAAAAAAGCACAATCAGTCTTCGAATAATGGAGTTTATACAGAAACTTCTATTCAATGATAACAAAAAAAAGGAAAACCACACAATGAAAAAGTGGGCAAAGGACTAGCAGAGATGTTTTTCTAAGGAAGATACACAAGAGTCGATATGTGTAGAAACAGGTGCTCAGCATCCTTAGTCATCAGGGAAATGGACATCAAAGCCATCTGGATGACTAAAATCAAAAGTAACAAGTGTAGGCAAGGACATAGTGAACTGGAACTTTCATTCATGCTGGTGGTAAAATGGCATGATCACTCTGGAAAATACAAGGGTATTTAAAAAGGTTCCTGGAAAGACAGAATTAAAAGTTAAGTTTAAGGGGTGGGTGTTCAGTCTAGTGGTAAAGATGCTGGTTAGGATACACATCAGAGTACCTGGGTTTAACACCTGGCTTCGGTTCCTGACTCCAGCTTCCTATTAATGCAGACCCTGGTAGGCAATAGTGAAGGCTTACATAATTAGGTCCTTGCCACCTACGTGAAATCTGCACTGGGTTCCTGGATCCTCGCTTCACCCTCAGGTGCATTTTTGGAGGATCTTTTTGAAATACCTTCACAGTCTGGCAGTTTTTCAAAATGTTTAGCATAGCTACCCTATGACCCAGAAATTCCACCCAAGAGAAATTAAATCATATGTTTATCCACAGAAAATTTTGCAAATGTTTACAGCAGCATTCATAATAGCCAAAAAGTAGAAATAACACAAATATCCATCAACTGATAAATGGATAAACAAAATGTGGTACATTCACACAATGAAACACTAGTTGGATATGAAAGGGAATAAAGCATTGATAAATGCTACAACATGGATAAACCTCAATAGCACTATGCTAAGTTAAAGAAGCCAGTCACAAAAGACCATATGTTATATGACTCCATTTTTATGAAATGTTTCAGGAGAGACAAATGTATAGAAAATAGATTAGTGGGGCCAGTGTTGTGGCATAGCAGGTTAAGCTGCTATCTATGGTGCCAGCATCCCATATGGGCATCAGTTTAAGTCCTAGCTACTCCACTTCTCACCTAGCACCCTGCTAATGTGCCTGTGAAAGCAGCAGAAGATGACCCAAGTGCTTGGGCCCCTGCACCCACGTGGAAGACCTAGAAGAAGCTCTTGGCTCCTGGCTTTGGATCAGCTTAGCTCCAGCCATTGTGGTCACTTGGGGAGTGAACCATTGGATGGAAAACTTCTCTTCTGTCTCTATCTCTCCCTCTGTAACACTGCCTTTCAAATTTAAAAAAAAAAAAAAAAAAAAAAAAAAAAAAAAAAAAAACAAAAAAAAACCTTCAAAATCTTCATTCTTAAAAAAAAAAAAAAAGAAAGAAAATAGATTAGTGGTTAGTTAGAGCTGGAAATAGGAACAACTAGTGCCTGCTAATGCATACAAGACTTATGGAGTGATGGAAATATCTTCCAATTACATCGTGGTGACTGGCTGCACAATATACTAAAAAACATTGTACAGTACATTGTAAGGGGGTAAATTTGATGGTATATGAAATATGTCTCAATGAAACTTTAAAAAAAACATACTCTATCTCCTCATTCCTTCCTAAAGCTATCCAACTTTATTTTCTATGATTTCTCCCAACATCAATCTTCTAATCTGTCCACATGGAGTCTAATATAAATTCCTTGCTCATTTCAATTCTGATTGTTTTCACACTGTTCTGCTTACACAGAACATCATCACTAAGGTATAGTCAAGTTAACATAATCTTTTTCAAGATTTTTCTATTCAAGTCAGTCCCTCACTGATAAATTTTCCCCTAGGTTCCATACTACCTAATTGGTAACAATGTAATCTCAAATGATTATATAAAAAGTTTCACTTTAGTCTCCCAACAACTTCTACAGTCATTGCTACAATTCTAATTATTAAAACAATCTCTTTATCTTTTTTTTCTTTTGACAGGCAGAGTGGACAGTGAGAGAGAGAGAGACAGACCGAGAGAAAGGTCTTCCTTTTTCCATTGGTTCACCCCCTAAGCGGCCGTGCCAGCGCGCAGCGCTGATCTGAAGCCAGGAGCCAGGTGCTTCCTCCTGGTCTCCCATGTAGATGCAGGGCCCAAGGACCTGGGCCATCCTCCACTGCACTCCAGGGCCACAGCAGAGAGCTGGACTGGAAGAGGAGCAACCGGGACAGAATCCGGCGCCCAGACCGGGACTAGAACCTGGTGTGCTGGCGCCACAGGCGGAGGATTAGCTTACTGAGCTGCGGTGCTGGCCTATCTCTTTATCTTCTTAGGGACAAACTATAGAAGCTCCTGGGCCTACAATGGGGCTATATCCAGATAAACCCATTTTAGGTTGAGTACATGATCATTTAGTTGAAAATGGACTTAATACACCTAATATGCTGAACATGGTAGATCAGTCACACTGTAGAGTATGGGTTGTTTACCCTGGTCCTCATATGGCTGACTGGGAACTGCCTAGCACCTTGAGAGCATTGTATCACAGATTGTTGGCCCAGGAAAAGATCAGAATTCAAAACTACAATCTCTATTGAATGAGTGTCACTTCTTCACCACTGCAGAGTCCAAAAATTATGTTGGAGACTATCTGTAGTTAGGCCACAACTGTAAAGTCGCAACATAATTTTGCAAACTCTGCTAGTGCTATAAGGCAAAGAGGACCAATCACACAAACAAGTAATACTGTAGGATAAGTAGGATCAAGAGTGAATGAAAAGCATCCTCCATCCTTTATCAACTCCTGGCAACGCACTAGCTTTATAGGCTAGAATCTCAGCTATACCTTTATAACCCCCTTGACATTTAGTGCAGCATCTTGAACACAGATGGTACCAAATGTCTACTGAAGAACAAATGAATGCCTGGAATGCAACTATGTATGTATTCAATAGTTCCCAAACTTCAACAAATATCCAAAGTCTTAAAGCAGAAAGTGGGCCAGAAGGAAACAAAACCAAAATCATAGTGTATGTATGTACTTTTCAACAAGAGTATTTTAAGTATATGCTCTTATTGTGTTTTTTCAAGGTGAACTCTTACGGCTGCCCTTACACCTGAATGGGCACTAAGCATCCTTATCTTTAAATACTTAAGGATACCTCATTGCTGTAAGGGAGAAAGAGAGCACTTTTAAGAGAAGGAAGAATTTAAATATAAGCCTCCGGCCAGCACCGTGGCTAAGCAGCTGCTAATGACACAAGCATTCCATATCATGGTGCTGTCAAGTCCTGCCTACTCTGCTTCCAATCCAGCTTCCTGCTAATGCATCTAGGAAGGCAGCCGATGGCCCAAATGCCTGGGCCCCTGCCATGTGAGGGACCCTGATGTAGTTCCTGGTTCCTGGCATCAGGCTGGCCCAGGCCTGGCTGTTGTGGCCATCTGGGGAGTGAACCAGTGGGTGGAAGATTCCTCTCTCTCTCTGGCTCTACCTATCAAATAAATAAATACACCATTAACATATGTATATAAATGTGTGTGTGTGTATGTGTGGGTAGGTGGGTGTGTAAGAGAGAGATCAAACTAGGTGTCAAGATTCAAATTTCTATGCCTCTACACACAGCCAGAAAGAAATTAACAAAATGAATCTTGGAAGTACAGAGGTGTTTGAGGTGTGAGTAAGAGCACTGCTGGGGGGCCAGTGCTGTGGTGCAATGGGCTAAAGCCCCAATATGCAGCGTCAGCATTCTATAATGGCTGCTAGTTCGAGTCCCGGCTGCTCCACTTCTGATCCCTGCAAATGAGGCTGGGAAAGCAGAAGACGGCCCACGTGCTTGGGCCCCTGCACCCATGTGGGAGACCCAGAAGGAGCTCCTGGCTCTGGATCAGCTCAGCTCCAGCCACTGCAGCCATTTGGGGAGTGAACTAGCAGATAGAAGACCTCTCTCTCTCTAACTCTGTTTTTCAAATAAATAAATCTTTAAAAAAAAAAAAAAAGAAAGCAAGAAAGAAAGAGCACTGCTTTCAAAGGAAAGAGGGTTGGCAGTTACAAAAGCAAGTCTGAGTAGTTGAAGAACAGATCACACACTGAAACCTGATCTAGACCCTGATGCAAGAGCCCAGGATCAAGGAAATCAAGAGCATTCTGGTACTCTGAATAGCCAAGTCTAATTCCACTATGACCTAAAAAACAAACACAGAACAAATCTCCTTTAAGCTTCAGAAGTACTATTTGACTTCTTCTTTTTTATTCCTACCTACCTGGTACTAGCTTTGGTTATGCAGAAGCCAGAAAACTTGCTCACAAGACCTAATCATCCAGGTCTGCTTAGGGGACGTGCCTAGTTGTAAAGTACTCATCTCCAAATGCATCACTGTTTAATTTTGTTAAGGCTTGTTTTTTGCTTGTTTGTTTTTAAATATTTATTTATTTAGAAGTCAGAGACAGAGAGGGACAGAAAGAGATCCTCCATCCGCTGGTTCACTCCCCAGATGTCTGCAATGGCCAGGGCTGAGCCAGGCTGAAACCAGGAGCCAGGAGCTTCTTCTGGATCTGCCACATGGTTGAAGGGGCCCAAGCACTTGACCATCCTCCACTACTTTCCACAGGCCATTAGCAGGCAGCTGGATGGGAAGTGGAGCATTTGGGACTTGAACTAGCACCCAAATGGGATGCCGGCCTTGCAGGCAGTGGCTTCATGTTATACCACAACACCGACCCTGTTAAGTACTTTTAAAACTGTTTAAACTGGGTACTTTTAATAATTATGAGTAATTTTACTTAAAAATTATTTCAAATTATAATTTTCTTTTGTTTTCATTTATTTGTTAAATTTCAATGGTTTAAAATAAGGGATTATAAAATGTATTTAATGAGGGGAGTTTCTCTTAACTTCAATATTCAGAAGCATAAAGGTACAAAGAGAAAATAAACAAGGTAGAGGCCAGCACTGTGGCACAGCGGGTTAAGCCACTGCCTGCAGCACTGGCACCCAATATGGGTGCCAGTTCAAGTCCTGGATACTCCACTTCTGATCCAGCTCCCTGCTAATGCACCTTGGAAAACATTGGAAGATGGTCCAAGAGCTTGGGCCCCTGCACCCCTGTGCAAGACCTGGAAGAAGCTCTTGGCTTCTGGCTTCAGACTGGCCCAGGTCCAGCAGTTGCAGCCATTTGGGGAGGGAACCAGAAGTTGAAGACCTCTCTCTCTCTCTCTTTCTCTGCCTCTCCCTCTCTGTAATGCTGCCTTTCAAGTAAACAAGGTAAATACTTGGAGAAAGTATTTTTTAGAATTAATAAATTGTTACTTTGTCATTTGCTGCCTTCTTCAAATTCATATATATAGATGCCAATACTTGTAGTTTTGATGTTCAACAAGGCATTTATACTCTCTTTGTATAAGGCTAATTATTATAAAGATTTCTTTAAATCATATATGAAGATAGTATTTTTTATTCTTAATGACCCCAATAAGTCAGACACTTCTCTCGCTGAATAGCTGGGTTCAATAATAGAAACAAGCAGTGTTATTATCATAAGTAAGAAAGCACTGAACTAGAGAAAGCAGTTATATATATCTTATCAGTTGATAGAATACATCAAATATATAAACAAGAATCTTGATTTTTAGAGATAATCAGTAAATAAATAAATAAAATAAAAAAGTACCACTCTACAACATTATTTACTACTGGCCAAGAATTTGAAATAGCTGTGAAACTGGTAAATTCAAAAGCTTTCAAATGCTTAGAAGTAAGAAAAACTGGTGGGCCAGCACTGTGGCATAGTGGGTAAAGCCACCGCCTGCAGTGCTAGCATCCCATATGGGCACCGGTTCAAGACTCAGCTACTCCATTTACGATCCAGCTCTCTGTTATGGTCTGGGAAAGCAGTGGAAAATGGTCCAAGTCCGTGGGCCCCTGCACCCTAGTGGGAGACCTGGATAAATAAATAAAATAAATAAATAAAAAAGTACCACTCTACAACATTATTTACTACTGGCCAAGAATTTGAAATAGCTGTGAAACTGGTAAATTCAAAAGCTTTCAAATGCTTAGAAGTAAGAAAAACTGGTGGGCCAGCACTGTGGCATAGTGGGTAAAGCCACCGCCTGCAGTGCTAGCATCCCATATGGGCACCGGTTCAAGACCCAGCTACTCCATTTACGATCCAGCTCTCTGTTATGGCCTGGGAAAGCAGTGGAAAATGGTCCAAGTCCGTGGGCCCCTGCACCCTAGTGGGAGACCTGGAGGAAGCTGCTGGCTCCTGGCTTAGGATCGGCCCAGCTCCAGCTGTTGGCGGCCATCTAGGGAGTGAAAATCTCCCCCACCCCACCCCCTCGGCCTCGGCCTCTCTGTAACTCTGCCTTTCAAACAAATAGATACATTTTTAAAACAAAAAAACAAAACTGGTAATGTTTTCTCACCCCAAATAAGGGCAAGCTAACAATGCCTAGTACACATTGGGAGCTCAAAATATGACTGCTAGGAGCTGGCATTGTGGCATAGCAGGTTAAGCCACAGCCTGCAATGCCTGCCTCCTGAGACCTAGTTGCTCCACTTCCAATCCAGCTCCCTATTAATGGCCTGGGAAAGGAGCAGAAGATGGCCCAAGTGCTTGGGCCCCTCTACTCATGTGGGAGATCCAGATGTAGTTCTTGGCTCTTGACTTCAGTCTGGCCTAGATCTGGCTGTTGCAGCCATTTGGAGAGCGAACCAGTGGATAAAAGATTCTCTCTGTGCCTCTTCCTTTCCCTTTCTATAACGTTGCCTTTCAAATAAATAAATACATTTTGAAATAAACACACACACACACACACACACACACATACATACACAAACTTGGGGTAGGCATTTGGCCTAGCCATTAAGTTGCCTGTTAAGATGCCCAAATACCCACATCAGAGTATGTGGGTACTCAGCTATGGCTCCTGACTTCAGCTTCCTGCTATTGTAGACCCTAGAAGGCAGTGGTGATGACTCAGGCAGCCAACTGGGTTCCTTCCACTCATGTAGGAGACACGGATAGAGTTCCTGTACCTGGCTTCTGCACCAGGCCCAACTCTATCCTAGCCATTCAGAGAACTTTGGGGTGGGTGTTGTTGAGCCAAATTCTACTTTTGAAATAAATAAATTCTCACCAAAAAAAGGGGGACTTAAGTCCAAACACATTAACGGGGGTTGAATGTGCACAAAAAATTTATATTAAAATCCTTATTAATTCCTACAAATTCCTGTAGTTCACTGATTCACAGTGACTTAAGAAAAGCAAATGGAGTAATAAAAGTTCACTCCATTCAATCACAGTGTAAGTGATATGGCAGGTAGGAGAGGACATCAGAGAAGTTTGAATTTTCTACACTTTTTTTTAGCGTTACTACTGACAATTTCAGGTTCTAGTCATAGTTTTTGGTCCTCAGGACTTCTTAAGTTAAAGCAAGCCCTCAGGAGAAAATATCAAACAGTAACACACTCATATCTCTTCAGATGGGTAGTACAACTTACTTCAACTTGAAAAAGTTCTCCAGCCCCCTCGCAGTCATTGGATGTGATTACTGGGGTATGAATATGCACAAATCCTCGGTCCTGGAAGAAAAAGAAAAGCACTCTTCTCAGTATATTTGCATATGAAACAATTTCAAGTACATGCACCCTAACATACCATTAAAATGGCACTAATAGGACACCAAATTTCTCCTGATTCCTCAAATACTCCTAGAAGACTACTAAAACAACAGTCCAATGTTTTACTATGCACAGCGGCATGAATGATTTTAAATTAGGAACAGACTTAAACATTAGCCAGTCCAACTTCTTTTCAAAGATAGGGAAACTGAGGCCCTCAGAAATTGAGTGACTTGCCAGAAGCTATACAACTGGCCAATGACTGAATCAAGACTGGAAACCAGGTCCTCAGGCTCTCACTTTACTAGTAATTTCTTCTTCTCATTTTTCTAATGTACTGGTCATGATTTCACACACACACACACACACACACACTCCATTCACACACAGCTAATGCATCATGATGCTGTTCACATTGCTAAGGGATTACAAAATGATCAATATGCGGTTCAATTATCTTGGAATGAAACCTCAATTGTAATGAACCACCAAAAAGGAGAAAAATTAAAGCTAAACAAATAGGGACTGAACAAATAAGTAGCAAAATGAGCGGAAATTATTTTTAGCAAGTCTGTGTCATGAAATCAACGGTACACTGGGCACAGGCAGTGCTCTTCCTCTGCCTGAAGGAATATTCTGAGCCGCAGCAAACCTAGTCACAGCCCTTCCCATCAGAAGTCTGAGACTATTTCCATTAGTAAACCGCAAAAGCTGTTGTAGTGGAATTGAAATAACCCATCAAATTCAAGGTTATGCTTCTTTCATTTTGACTATGGATGTGGGCAGAAAGTCATGGTCAGTGCAGATGTTGCAGTATGGGAGAAGAGATAGCTAAAGGTGAATTTACTTACACTACAAAGGCAGAACATTATGTGTCCAGTGCAAAATTCTGGCCTTAAAATCAATACAATAAATTCATATGTACACATCTCTGCCAAGTCCTGAGGCCTATCATTGGGCAGAATGTAAAACATCTTAGTGTGTTACCTTGGATCTCCCAAACATAACCCTTCACAAATTCTAGAATTCTGGCGACTGGCAAAGTATTCAGTCAGTAACCTGCCTCATGATGTAGACTGATGAAATAGTCCATCTATACATTAGGGTCTCATAAAGTACACAAATATGTATTTAATGTGACAGCAACATGCCTAGAGGTGCTGCACAGAGCACATTATAGAGAACCAATGAAATGCAATCAATAGCAGTACCACATAAAACTTTTATCTCCTAGGAGCCAAGAATTATGGACATGAATCATTTATTCCACATGAACGTAGGCAACTATGAGCATGAGTGCAGTAAACAAAGAAAGGAAGTAAAAAATCCAAAGGAAATGAGGGTAGGGAGGAGGAGTGGGGAGGGAGGAGAAATGTAATGGCTCAATATAATCAACAAAGTTAGAAATGATCAAATGCCACAAGAAAAAAACACTCTAAATCTTAGAAATAACATATGGAATTTTTTTTAGCATACTAGTAGTAGGATTTTTATACTTAACTAATTTTAAACCTGTCAGAAAAGATCACAACCTTTTTAAGCTTTAATGCTGCTAGCAAGGATTACCAAAGTCCATAATATTACCAAAGTTATAAAGCAGAAAGCACATGGGAAGAAGAAGAAAAACAAAGCCTAAGAAGAAGAAAGTGGACAGGTAAATGGGGAAGTAGTTACCAAGGTGTACTGGGACACAGTTAGTACCTCAAACAGGTTACCACAACCAAGCACTCTTACCAAGCCACAACAAAGGGGCTCCTAGTCAGGGAGATAAAGGCTACAGAAAGAGGCAAGATTAAAAAATTAACACTTTCACCTAATTCCTCTGATTCCACCTACCATCTCCACATATCTAAACATTGTGATACACATTGATTTATAACGCTCTGGATATCCAAAACTACAAAATTCACATAATTAGGCCTATATTCACTAAGAGAAGACTAACGAAATGCATTTTTCTTTCACACAAAGTAACTGTCATTATTTATCCATAATCAACAAAAAAAGGAATATAAGAACTGCTAGCTGTAGGCACTGGTGACAGCAAGAGAATACCCAAAAAAAGCCGCTAATAGTCACAGGAACTCAAGGGCTCAGCAGCCTGGGTCCCCTGAACTCAGGAGGAAAGAACACCGCTCTCCAGGCAGGCTAACAAGGTACTGCCAGCACAGAAGACATCCCTGGAGTTCAGAGAGGGAACCTCTGCTCTTTAAGAAAAGAGCAAACTCTGCTCCCTCAACTGAGATAGATTACATACACCAATAACGTAATTCATTCTAGGAACCATTTCACTGGGATTTTGGAAAAACGGTCAAAGATAAAAATTCTGTTATTTTAAACCTTGGTTTTTCTAAATGACTCATTCCTTATGGAATCTAGGCAATCAAACTTTAGTACACAGCCAAATATGTCAATTGCAGGGGCAAACCAAGTTATCTACAAAGTATTTCTATTTTGATTTTTTAAAAAAAATATTTATTTGAAGGCAGAGTTACAGAGAGGCAGAGAGAGCAAGCGAGCGAGAGAGAGATCTTTCATCGGCTGGTTCACTCCCAGATGGCTGCAACGGCTAGAGCTGTGCCGATCCGAAGCCAGGATTGAGGAGCTTCTTCTGGGTCTCTCACTTGAGTGCAGGGACCCAAGGACTTGGGCCTTCCTCTACTGCTTTTCCAAGCCATAGCACAGAGCTGAATTGGAAGTGGAAAAGCCAGGAGTCAAACCGGCACCTATATGGGATGCCGCACTGTAGGGCGGCACCTTTACCCACTACCCACAGCGCCGGCCCCTCACAAAGTACTTTTGATATTCAAACCAAAAAAATACCTCTAGATCCTTAAAGTTGTCTGACAAAGCATCAAATTTCTACCCCTCCCCTATTTCTAAATTATCTTGGTAAAGGAAATTAATCAAAAATTGGCTTTTTAAGTCATAACATCTTCTATGGAACCCAAAACAGCAAAACAAAGAATGAGTGTCAAATATTAGATAAAACATAACTAGTATATAACATGTTCTATAGCATTCTAGTGACTTCTTTAAACAACTCCATCCTAAATGTCACACATATAAGTAAGGAACATAGAATGAGGTATCAAGATTATCCTTTCCAGGACTTGATAATGAAAAAGTGAATTTTTGAAATTATTATTTGAGGGGCCGGTGCTGTGGTGCTGTGGTGCAGTGGATTAATGCCCTGGCCTGAAGTGCTGGCATCCTATATGGGTACCGGTTCGAGACCCAGCTGCTCCACTTCCCATCCGGCTCTCTGCTATGGCCTGGGATAGCAGTGGAGGATGGCCCAAGTCCTTGGGCCCCTGCACCTGCATGGGAGACCCGGAAGAAACTCCTGGCTCCTGGCTCCTGGCTCCGGATCAGAGCAGCTCTGGCCATTGCAGCCAACTGGGGGATGAACCATCAGATGGATGACCCCTCTCCCTCCCTCCCTCCCTCCCTCTCTCCCTCTCTCCCTCTCTCCCTCTCTCTCTGCCTCTCCTCTCTCTGTGTAACTCTGACTTTTGAATAAATAAATAAATAAATGTGTTTTTTTAAAAAAAGAAATTATTATTTGAGAGGCAGAGAAATGTACAGAATGTAAAGGGGTAGGAGAGTGCTCCCATCCCCTTGTTCACGTCCCAAAAACCCATGATAGGTGGAATGGGCTGAAGCAGAAGCCAGGAGCCAGGAACTCAATCCAGGTCTCCCATGTGGGTAGCAGGAACCCAATTACTTGAGCACTGATGGCTGCCTCCTAGGGTCTGCATTAGCAAGAAGCTGGAATTGGGATCTAGAGCTGAGACTCTAACGAGTCTTAATCTTTAAGCCAAATGCCCTCCCAGTCCCCAAAAGTAAATTTACAGAACTCAAAAAGCATCTACCTTTATAACTACTTTACCACCAACAGTCTAAAATTCAAGTTATTTTCAGCACTTAAATATTTTTATATTTTCTACTTCTCTTATTTTTTGTTTATATATCTATAAAAGCTTCAAAAAAGAAATAGAAAGTCAAGTACACCCTTCAACGAATTGCCAATATCACCACCTAGTGGCCAAAAATCAGTAAAGCTATTTCAGAATTAAAACAGTCCACTTTAGCAGCCATTGAAGTCATATGGGAAAAAATTTGTTTTAGATCTGAACATATTTTGTTTGTGTGGTTCAGACACTACTGAAAATCCACAATGACGTTGCATAAGAAATCTTAGGAGTGCAGATGTAAATGGACCCTTTCAAATTACAATGGGATGCCATTGTATAATGTGACTTATTTTGCTCTGTTTAATCAAAACTATATTCCTTAAAACCATGATGCTCTTCGGATGTTTCACCAGAGTTAACTCTGATGGAGGTTTTCAAAGTCAGCAACAAGCATCTTGGAGAGCCAGAGCAGGACTAGGACTGAGGAATCTGAATACAGCCCACAGGAAGGCTATCACTCTGCAAGTGAACTGTGTCTGGAGAAGCACACAGAAGAGTGTCAACACACATGGCGAACTGCTCAACTTTATCTGAACTTTACCTTACCTTTGGGTCCCTCCATCTCAGCAATTTGTCAACCACATTCCACGGGGGCTTTCCCAGGTGGATGGAAAAGGTAGAATGAAATAAATGCTTTCAGTCAAGAGATCAACCTTCTTGATGAACAAGAAAATTAGCGCCAGTGCTGGTGTATAATGGGTAAAGCCGTCACCTACGATGGGCACCAGTTCAAATCTCGGTTGATGGGGCCAACACTGTGGCGTAACAGGTAAAGCTGCTGCCTGCAGTGCCGGCATCCTATATGGGCTCCAGTTCGAGGCCCAGCTGCTCCACCTCCAATCCAGCTCTCTGCTCTGGCCTGGGAAAGCAGTAGAAGATGGCCCAGGTCCTTGGGCCCCTGCACCCATGTGGGAGACCTGGAAGAAGCTCCTGGCTTCAGATCGGCACAGCTCTGACCATTGCAGCCAATAGGGGAGTGAACCAGAGAATGGAAGACCTCTCTCTCTCTCTGCTTCTCCTCTCTCTGTGTAACTCTGACTTTTAAATAAGTCTTTTTAAAAAAATCCCAGTTACTCCACTTTTAGCTCCCAGCTAACAAGCCCTGGAAAGTAGTGGAATATGGCCCAAGTCGTTGGGCTCCTGCAACCCAAGAAGGAGACTTGGATGAATCTCCTGGCTCCTGGCTTTAGCCTGGCCCAGCCCTGGCTGATGCTGCCATTTGGGGAGTGAACCAAAGGATGGTTCGTTCTCTCTCTCTCGCTGGCTGCCATTTGCGGAGTGAACCAAAGAATGGTTCTTTCTCTCTAACTCTGCCTTTCAAATAAATCTTTAAAATTTTTTTAAAAATATAGAATATGTATAATCAAGATGGGGAACAAGGGATGAGATTTTCCTCTCCACTTAAAACAACCAAAAATCAAAATCTGTAACAATAAAAAAGAAACCGTGGAAAACAATGGTTTCCAAGACACTGGATATCTGGCAACAAAGGCCAGCAATTACTGAGATGGGAAACACACACAGTGAATCCTACTGTACTTACTACCTTTAGATCTTCCAGGCCACAGCCAAGAGGGGGAAGTAAGGGAGGGCCCAGAAAGCTCCCAGGGCTGAGGAGACAGAGGTCAAGACAGTTCACAGGACAGAATACTTGGCAGGAGAGCAGTACACAGAGAACTCCTGAGATCTGCAGAGGGTCATTCAATAGTAAAACTTGTTCTCAGAGATTTACTTCATCTCAGTGTAGTAAGTGGAGGATATTCTTATGTCTCATAAGTTTTAGATAAGCATAAGTGCCCTACTCCATTGCCTGTTTCCTTAGGTGCTTCTTCGATTAATGACAGAATTTATTCTCAAAGAAAAAAAAAGTATATTATTGCAAAAATTAAAAGAAAAGTAAGAAAGGAAGAAGGAAGGAGAGAGGAAGGGAACATAGGGTAGGAAGTGTCATTAAGTACTTAAAATTGGGCTGGCGCTGTGCCGCAGTAGGTTAATCTACTCTGCCTGCGATGCCAGCATCCCATATGGGTGCCGGTTCTAGTCCAGGCTGCTCCTCTTCCAATCCAGCTCTCTGCTGTGGCCTGGGAAAGCAGTGGAAGACGCCGCAAGTGCTTGGGCCTGTGCACCCATGTGGGAGACCTGGAAGAAGTTCCTGGCTCCTGGCTTTAGATTGGCTCAGCTCTGGCCAGTTGCAGCCATTTGGGGAGTGAACGAGCAGATGGGAGACTTTTCTCTCTGTCTCTCTCACTGGCTGTAACTCTACCTCTCAAATAAATAAATACATCTTTTTTTTTTTAAAGTACTTAAGATTGTATGTATGAGATACAAGCAATTTGTTCCATTTATATAAATAAAAAATTTAAAAAAAAAGAAGAGTACTGGTAGAGGACTGATAACATATCCATGTGAGATTATCATCCAACGCTGGGGAAAGAACCAGATGAGAGGGAACAGGGCCCAGGGCTCAATGCTAGCCTGCATCAGTGCCCCTTCCTACAAGACAGACTGAAAAAATGCCTAATGCACAAGGCAGTTGGTGGAGTATTCTGGAAGGCTTTGCCTCATAGTGGTGAATAATTAGCACTGCACTGAGCACTGCCCTTGACCTGCTTAACAAAGTAAGGAGGACTCAAAATGATCAGGTTTTGAGTAACTTAATTGTGTATCAGAACTAAGTTTAAGAGGCTTTATCAACAACCCAGCATCCAACAAAGTAAAATGCACAATGTCAAAAAGACTAGCAGAAAAACATATCTCATAATGAAGAGACTAATCAACTGACCAAAACTGACCCATGACTAACAGACAGGTGAGAATTAGGACATAATTCACAGTTATTCGAACTATTCCATATGTTTGAAAAGATAAGTAGACTTGGAAGATATAAAAAAGAGACCAAACCAAACATCTAGATGAGATGTACAACATATAAGATTAAAAATAAATACAGGGGCTGGTGCCATGGTGCAGCGGGTTAACGCCCTGGCCTGAAGCGCTGGCATCCCATATGGGTGCTGGTTCGAGACCCGGCAGCTCCACTTCCAATCCAGTTCTCTGCTATGGCTTGGAAAAGCAGTAGAAGATGGCCCAAGTTCTTGGGCCCTGCACCCGCGTGGGAAACCCAGAAGAAGCTCCTGGCTTCGGATTGGCGCAGCTCCGGCTGTTGCAGCCAATTGGGGAATGAACCATTGGATGGAAGACCTCTCTTTCTCTCTCTCTGTCTCCTTACTCTTCTCCACCCCCTACCCCCATCACTCTACCCTTCAAATAAATAGATAAATCTTAATAAAAAAAGAATACCCACATTTCATGTTGGAGTACCTGGGTTTGATACCTGATTCCAGCTCCCACCAATGCAGATTCTGGGAACAATTAGTGATGTCTCAAGTAATTGGTCCCTGCCACCCAAGTAGGAGACCTAGACTGAGTTCCCAGCAAAGCAACAACAACACAAAGGATAGGAAACAAATGAAAATATAGTATGTCAAGATTAACACTATATTTAGGAGATAAAACATCAAATTGAAGTTGAAGATGTATACTATAAATCATAAAGCAACCACTAAAATAACAAAACAAAGAGCTACGGATAATAACAAAGGACATAACAAGAAATCATAAGAAATATTTGATTAATGCAAAGGAATACAAGAAGAGAAATGAAAGAGGATAAAGAACAGGACCATTAGAAACAAAAATCAGGAAGATTCAAATGAAACCATGTCAATACTCACATTAAATGTGAATGATTTGGGGCTGGTGGTGTGGCTTAGTGGGTAAAGCCACTGCTTGCAACACTGGCACGCTACATGGGAGCTAATTGAGTTCTGGCTGAGCCACTTCCAATCCAGCTCCCTGCTAATGCCCTGGGAAAAGCAGTGGAAGACAGTCCAAATGTTTGGGCCCCTACTACCCACATAGGAGACCTAGATGAAACTCCTGGCTATTGGCTTTGGCCTGGCCTAGCACTGGCCATTGTGGTCATATGGGGAAAGAACCAGGGGATGAAAGATCTCTCTCTCTCTCTGTCTCTTCCTCCATCCCATCTCCCCTTCTAACTCTTTCAAAATAAATAAATAAATCTTTAAAAAAATGTAAATGATCTAAACACTCAAATTTAGATGAAGAAATTATCAAACTGGATTCAAAAAGATATAACTATATGTTGCCAACAAGAAATGCACTTAAAAATACAAAGATATAAATAGTTTAAAAGTAAATGAATGGGGGCCAGTGCTATGGTGTAGCAGGGAAAGCTGCCACTTGCAGGACCAGTGGATGGAAGATGGTTCACCATCCTGTGAACCAGCAGATGGAAGCTTTCTCCCTCTCTCTCTCTGCCTCTCTGTAACTCTGACTTTACATAAAATGAATCTTTTTTTTTCAAAAAGTAAATGAATGAAAAAATATATAATATCCTCAAAAATAATGTAGTAGTCACTATAATATTATCAGACAATGTAGATTTCAAAAAAAAAGGAATATTAATAAAGAAAAGAACAATAAAGTTATATCTCTAGCCAGAATAATCAGGAAAAAAACCACAAATTACCAAGAACAAGGAGGAGAATAAATCACTACAGATCTACCAATATTGAAATGATAAATTGGGGCTGGCGCTGCGGCATAGTGGGTAAAGCTGCCACCTGCAGTGTTGGCATCTCATGTAGTCGCTGGTTCGAGACCTGGCTGCTCCACTTCTGATCCAGCTCTCTGCTATGGCCTGGGAAAGTAGTAGAAGATGGCCCAAGTGCTTGGGCCCCTGCACCCGTGTGGGAGACCTAGAAGAAGTTCCAGGATCCTGGCTTCAGATCGGCGCAGCTCTGGCCATTGCAGCCAACTGGGGAGTGAACCAGTAGATGGAATACCTCTCTCTCTCTCCCTCTCCCTCTCTGTCCCTCTCTGTGTAACTCTGACTTTCAAATAAATAAATAAATCTTTAAAAAAGATAAGGGGTTGTTATGAGTAACTTTATGGCAATAAATTTAACAACTTAAAAATCGATTAATTCCTTGAAAGATACAGACTTCAAATTCACTCAAGTCCAGTCCAGCTCTCTACTGTGGCCTGGGAAGGCAGTGGAGGATGGCCCAGGTGCTTGGGCCCTGCACCCACATGGGAGACCAGGAGAAGCACCTGGCTCCTGGCTTCAGATCAGTGCGGTGCGCCAGCTGCAGCGCGCCAGCTGCAGCGCGCCAGCTGCAGCAGCCATTGTGTGCTGAACCAACGGAAGGAAGACCTTTCTCTCTGTCTGTCTCTAACTCTGCCTGTCAAAAAAAAAAAAAAATCTATATAGTTGTATATCTACAAAAGAAATTGTAGTTTAAAGTCTTCGTCTTCACACACACAGGGAAAAAAAAAACCTCAAAAATTAAAAAAACTGCACATTCAGATGGACTCACTAGAGAATTCTACCATACATTAAGAAATAATCATTTCTATAGAAATATTTTCAGAAGAGAGAGAGGGAGGAAATAGCTCCAACTCAATGACAACAAAACTGGACGAAGACATCATAAGAAAAGGAAACTATATAACAATATTCAACATGAAAGTAGAAGCAAAAATTCTTAACAAAGTTATAGCAAACTGAATACAACAACATAAGAAAAAGATAATATACCAGGACCAGGTGGGGTTTAGGCATGGTGTAACATTCATAAATTGACCAGTATAATTTAGCATACTAACACAGTAAAAAAGAAAACCCATAGGTTACCCCAAAAGATGAAAAAGAATCTGGGGGCCAGAGCTGCGGTGCAGAAGGTTAATGCCCTGACCTGCAGTGCCAGCATCCCATATGTGCACTGGTTTGAGGTCCAGCTGCTCCACTTCTGATCCAGCTCTCTGCTGTGGCCTGGGAAAGCAGTGGAAGATGGCCCAAGTCCTTGGGCCCCTGCACCTGTGTGGGAGACCCGGAAGAAGCTCCTGGCTCCTGGCTTTGGATCGGCGCAGCTCCAGCCATTACAGCCAACTGGGGAGTAAACCATTGGATGGAAGACATCTTTCTCTCTCTGCCTCTCCTCTCTCTGTATAACTCTGAATTTCAAATAAATAAATAAATAAATGTTAAAAAAAAAGAATCTGAATAAACCCAATGTCCACTCCTGTTAAAACTCCCTAAAAAGTAGGAATAGAGGGAACTTCCTCAACCGGACACCTGTGAAAACCTATAGATAATAATATTTAATGGTAAAAAAGAGCCAGTATAACATGTAACAACATAGATGAATCCTAAAATGAGAGAACCAGACTAAATAATACTGGATTACTTCATTTACACAAAATGCTAAAAAATGCATGCTAATGCATAGTGACAGGAAGCAGAACATGGCTGCTTGGATACGCAGAAACACAAGGGGATGGAGAAGGATAACAAAGGGTCACTAGGAACTTCCGAAGTTTTTCATTGCGGCATAGGTACACATGTATATCAAACTCTTCAGATTATGTACTTTAAATATATAAATTAATTATTCCTCAGTAATGCTATTAAACTGTACACACACACACATATATATATATACATGAGGGGATCTTCATGAATGTCATGGAAAATGGATATTATGAAAGAATTTTGCAAAGATTTCAATTTTTTGCCTTAGAAGAGTTTATCTTTTTTTTTTTAAAGATTTATTTATTTTTCTGAAAGGCAGAGTTACAGAGAGGCAGAGGCGGAGAGACAGAGGGAGGTCTTCCTTCCGCTGGTTCACTCCCCAGATGGCCGCAATAGCTGGAGCTGAGCCTGTCTGAAGCCAGGTACCAAGAGCTTCTTCCTGGTCTCCCACGTGGGTGCAGGGGCCCAAGGACTTGGGCCATCTTCCACTGCTTTCCCAGGCCATAGCAGAGAGCTAGATCGGAAGTGGAGTAGCCAGGACTTGAACTGGTGCCCATAGGGGATGTCAGCACTATGCCACAGTGCCAGCCTGAAGATTATCTTTCAATGAAAACTTCCCAAGAACTTTCTGAAGCATCCTCACCAGGACCATGCCCTTGGCATCTGATCCAGTACCAAACAAGCAAAGGGTGCTTGCAGCAAACTAGTGGAACCTCCAGGAAAAGACTCCAGTGTTACATTACTTGGCTTCTTCACAGGAAAGAACCCCAGAAGTAAAGCTCCTTACCTTAAAGAAGGAATGAATAGCAGCTGTGGCCTCACTGCGAACTCTCAGTATGGAACCCAGAACATTAGTCCTACACCTCAGGTGAGGATACTGCCTCAAGTACTCCAGAGGATGCCTCTCTTTATATTTGATAGGGAAAGCCTGTCAAGATAGAGAAGAACAAATCAGTCCTAAGAGAAGAGGCTAAAATGGAGCAGTGGGTTAAACAGCAGCTTGCAATCCCAGCATCCCATACTGAAGGAGTCCTGGCTGCTCCTCTTCTAATCCAGCTTCCTGCTGATGTGCCTGCAAAGACAGCAGAGGATGACTCAAGTACTTGAGTCCTTGCCACCATGTGGGAGACCTGGATGGAAATCATGGCTCCTGGCTTCAGCCTGGCCCGGCTCTGGCTGTTACAGCCAATGAGCAGTGAACCAGCAATGGAAGAGCTCTCTCTTGTCCTCCCTCTCCCCTCCATGATCTACCTTTCAAATAAATAATCATTAAAAAACTTTTATAAAATCAGTTTAGAATAAAACTAAAATGTTTTCCTTCCTTCCTTTTTTTTTTTTTTTAAGATTTTTAAAGAGAGGAAGAGACAGAGAGAGAGAGAGAGAGAGAGAGAGAGAGAGAATCTTCCATCCAATGGTTCACTCTACAAGTGTCCTCAACTGCCAGGGCTGGGCTAGGCTGAAGCCAGGAGTCAGGAGCTTCTTCCAGATCTCCCACAAGGGTGTAGGGGCCCAAGCACCCAAGCACTTGGGCCATCTTCCTCTGCCTTCTCAGGCACATTAGAAGGGAGTTGGATCAGAAGTGGAGCAGCTAAGTCTCAAACTGGTACCCAGATGGTATGCCAAAGTTGCAGGCAGTGGCTTTACCTGCTATGCCACAGTGCTGGCCCCCCTAATTTATTTCTTTTCCTTTTTTTTTTTTTTTTCCAAAGATTTTATTTATTTATTTGAGGGGTAGAGTTACAGAGAGGCTGGCTCACTTCCCAAACGGCCACAACAATGGCTGGAGCTGAGACTATCTGAAGCCAGGAGCCAATAGCTTCTGGGTCTCCCATATGGATGCAGGGGCCCAAGCACTTGGGCCATCTTCTACTGCTTTCCGAGGCCATAGCAGAGAGCTGGATCAGAATAGGAGCAGCCAGGACACAAACCAGTGCCTATATGGGATGCTTGCACTGCAGGCAGAGGCTTAGCCCACTACGCCACAGTGCTGGCTCCTATTTCTTACTATTATTTGATTACAATTCACATTATTTACACAAAGTAAGTAGAATGGTGGAGTGAATTCAGAGAGATTGAATTTGAATCCAGCTCTATTACTTATTAACTAAGTTACTTAATGTCACTGAGGTTCATTTGTCAATCACTGCTTACAAATAGAGAGCTTAGGCAGCCGGCGCTGTAGCGCAGTGGGTTAACAACCTGGCCTGAAGCACCAGCATCCCATATGGGCGCCGGTTCTAGTCCCCGCTGCTCCTCTTCTGATTTAGCTCTCTGCAATGGCTTGGAAAGGCAGTAGAAGATGGCCCAACTCCTTGGGCCCCTGCACCCACGTGGGAGACCCAGAAGAAGCTCCTGGCTCCTGGCTTCGGATTGGCGCAGCTCCAGCTATTGCGGCCATCTGGGGAGTGAACAACCCGACGGAAGACCTCTCTCTCTGTCTCTATCTCTCTCTCTGTCTTTCAAATAAATAAAATAAATTAAAAAAAAAATAGAGATCTTAGGACATAATTATGTAAACAAGTCTAATGTTTAGCATACAAGATTTCAGAATATTATATATAATAAAACTTTCTTTCTTTAAAATTTTTTAATTTATTTACCTTTATTTGAAATGTGGAGAGAAAGAGAGCAACAGAGATCTCCCATTCACTGGTTCACTCCTCAAATGTCTGCAATAGCCAGAGCTGGGCCAGGCTGAAGCTAGGACCACAAAATGCAATCCAAGTCTCCCATGTGGGTGGCAGGGATCCAAGTACTTGAGCCATCACCTACTGCTTCCCAGATGTACATTAGCAGGAAGCTGGAACTGGAAGTGGAGCCAAGCCGCAAACCTAGGCACTCCGATGCAGGATGTAGGCACCCCAAGCAGAATCTTCATCACTGTGCCACCTGCCCCTGCAAATTACGTTTTCTACCACTACACACTGGTGTTCAACTCTGAAGTCACCCAAACTGAAAGCCCACGACACTCCATAACCATTTGGTGCTATTACTGTGATTGATATGCACACAAATGAGGGAAGGTCAACAGCTTTCCTTCACTTAGTAGAGCAACGCAGATTTATAAAAAGTTCTAAAGGAAATTATAGTTCTAAGTTGGGAGCCACTGTGATGGTTTCCCTGTATAGGCCTTTGTTTAGATTAACATTCAACTGTGTTCCTGTAAGGAGGATTCACTAGAAAATTCCATTTGTACAGCTCACTGATATGGTTAGCGCTTGGCCATCTGGCTTCAGTGCTCTCTTTCTTGTACCTTGATAAGCACGTCTAGTACCTGTAAGACCTCGCTGTAACTCCCTTTGTCAAATTGATGCTGATTTCTGTGAAATTATTCCTTTGAACTATGTTGTAATATGACCCCTGCTTGCCCTCGACTGTTACAATCCTTGCCTTGTACTATATAAGCTACCTCCTTCTCCAATAAAGTGAGACCTTGATCAGAATATTGTCTTGGTCTTCCTTCTCGTGTCTGGTTTTCTCTCCATTCAGGTCTGCCCTCCTCGTGTCCTAGTTGATTACCCTGCAGGCAGGGGCAATTCTACCTTGAAACATTTCCACCCTGCCCACACTCATAAAATTAAGAAGATGGACACATTCTTTCAAAAAAAAAAAAAAAAAGTTTCAGGGACAGGTGCTTGGTGCAGGAGGCGCTTGCATCCCATACTAGAGTGTCTGCTTTGAACCCAGGCTCTCCCCTTCTGACCCAGCTTCCTGCTAACTCGTGCCCTGGAAGGCAGCAGATGATGGCACAAGTACTGGGTTCCTTTCACCTACATGGGAGACCCAGATGGGAATTTCTGGATCCTATGAGCACGCAAGGAGTAAACCAGTATATGGAAGATTTCGCATCATCTGTATCTTTCAAATGAATTGAAAACAAATTAATTAAAATTTTTAAAAAGGTTTCAATAAAAAAGATAACAGAAAAGCTAAAAGAAAAGGGCCACACTAGCAGCCTGCTTCTTGTAGTCTTATTTGTTCTAAGCCTGTGAACATACAACTTTTTTTGTTGTTGTATAGAAACAAGCACTACAATTAAAGTGAAAATGTGGCCTCATTAACAGAAATCTAGGGATTGGTAGGGGCTCAGAACTCCCTAATATTTTTCTCTCACACATTAAAATGATACTAAAGGGGAAGACAAGACAATTTAGGGGTTTAACAATCAGATCTCTTTCTAGAAAAGCAAAACCATAAAAGGTTACCTCCTCCATTCCTCTTGATTTCTAAACTATTCCACGGTATATTTATCAGAAATTTTAGAATATGATTCCTGCTTTTTACATGTCAAATAGAATTTCTTAGAAAATAAATCAAAAAGACATTTTTAGAGAAAACTTTCTTCCTTATTATATTTAATTTCTATTATTTCAAAAGAACTAAAAATTATTTAAAATTAGTTCCTTTTTTGTTCACCTGAAGACAATTATAGCAAAAACAAAAACAGAGAAGTCTAATGGCTAGAATATCAACTTCAGCTGTGCCAGTCATCTGTTCATAATCTTAAGCAAATCATTTTACCTGGTTGGTTCTCATTTTCTTCCTCACTATGAATTTAAGGAATTCAATGTTTGATTTTATTCCCTCTAACCTCTTTTATCAGGTTTATAAATATAAAGCTGCTAAAAGAAGAGCCTTGCAAAAACAAGTATAAATATGTCTTTTTTTTAAATTTTTTTTTTTTTTTTTATTTTTTGACAGGCAGAGTGGACAGTGAGAGAGAGAGAGACAGAGAGAAAGGTCTTCCTTTGCCGTTGGTTCACCCTCCAATGGCCGCTGTGGCCGGCGCACTGCGGCCACCACGCTGATCCGATGGCAGGAGCCAGGTACTTCTCCTGGTCTCCCATGGGGTGCAGGGCCCAAGTACTTGGGCCATCCTCCACAGCACTCCCTGGCCACAGCAGAGAGCTGGCCTGGAAGAGGGGCAACCGGGACAGAATCCGGTGCCCCGACTGGGACTAGAACCCGGTGTACCGGCGCCACAAGGTGGAGGATTAGCCTAGTGAGCCGCGGCGCCGTCTATAAACATGTCTTAAAGTAGAATTTCATGTCTGTGCTCATGCCAACCAATGTAACATTCTAGATTAGCACCACTTGATAGAATTTTCTGTGATAAATGTACCTATTCTATCCAATAGCCACAAGTGATGACTGAGCACTTGAAACAAGGCTAGTTCCACTAAGGATTTAGATTTTTTTAAATTTAACTTAATGTAATTAAATTGAGTTAATATTAAACAACCAAGGGTGACTAGTGCCTGTTATTACTGGAGTGTCATGTGGGAATCTTTTCTGGCATTCCTAAGAATGTGATGGAAATGGCTTGTTCTGGTATGTTTCTGTTATGGTGACTGAGCACTCTCATAAAAGTAGTGAGTTTCAACTGTGACAGGCAGCACAGAGATGGACAGATTAACACTTAGCTTTCACTCACAGAACTAAGCCATCTACATAAAGGGTTTTTGCTGCTATCTCCACAGGCTGTACCATATTCCCCAAAAACACACTTAAAAGAGAATCCTAATATTAAAGCTAGCTTAAACAGCTTCCACAGAAGTGTCAGAAAACATACCTTGGCATCACAATTTCCAATAACTGTGATGTTTTCTGCCTTCAGTTCCACATTTTGCCTTTTGGCAGGGCTTTTTACCAGCTGTCCTTGGACTTCCACAGAACTCCCAAAAGCCAATTCTCTATAGCATGATAAACAAGATACCATTATATATGAAAATCTTCATTTTCATACAAATCATACTATCAGAACATTAAAATACTTAATGACAGAAGATTTTACCCTTAATTGCTTCAACAGAATTCAGAATCTGCAGATGCTCTATTTTACACCAAAATTTAAACATGAATTCCATAAGCTTTAAAATGGAAATGAAAAGAGTTAAGGATTTGTATAAAGGTACTTTGAATTTTAATGGATTATATTATAATCCTTACCAAAAAGTTAGCTGGCTAAGAAACTATAAAAGACTGCAGCTTACATGTAAAAACTAGTGAAATCAAAATAAGGTCTATAACTTCATTAGTAATTCCAATGGCAATTCTCTGACTTTGATAACATACAAGCATATTGCGAAAGTTCTTGGAAAATGTGTATTATGAAAAAACTATGCATATATTTCAAAAGTTTTTTTCAGCAAAAAAAAAAAACTTATCTTTTAATTCCATTCTCCATGGACTTTCTGAAGTACTCTTGTATTACAGGTACATGATATGTTATCACTGGAAAAGCTGGGCAACAAGTACATGGGAATTCTCTGTACTATTTTTGCAATGTATACGTTATTTAAAAGGTATACTTTTATAAAAGTTAATTGGCTGGGCACACATAAAACTACTTTCTGTTTAACAAGTCTAGGTTCTAATCCAAGTTCACACACAAATTAACTTTCCGGCTACTACAGAAAGTCATTTAAGCTCATTTAAGATTCAACTATTGGGGCCAGTGCTGTAGCACAGCAGGTAAAGCCACCACCTTCAGTACTGGCATCCCATACGGACAGTGGCTCAAGTCTTGGCTATTCCACTTCCGACACAGCTCTCTGCTATGACCTGGGTAAGCAGTGGAAGATGGCCCAAGTCCTTGGGCCCCTGAGTCCACATGGGTGACCTGAAAGAAGCTCCTGACTTCAGATGGGCCCAGCTCCAGCTGTTGAAGCCATTTGGGGAATGAACCAGTGGATGGAAGACCTCTCTTTCTCTCTCTCTCTGCCTCCATGTAACTCTGCCTTTCAAATAAATAAATAAATCTTTAAAAAAAAGAATCAAATATTAAGGAGAAGCTTGGATTAAATGATCATAAATCTGCTCTAGTTTAAACATTTCTTAATTACAGTAAGTGCCAACTTTAATAAATTGTACTGAAATATTATAACAGAGTAATAAACCAAACTGTCGAAGTCAATGTGCCAGAAGATGCCCTACCCAGTTTTCTTTCCTTGCTACATTCAATATATGCTATTTCCTTTCAAATTTATTCTTACATAATTTATATAAATAAAACTGTTCACTACTACATCATACAGGGAATAAATCTGGTATACCTTCAACAAACCTGATGGGGTATTTTGAGAAGCTCCAACTTAAAACATATACTACTTAATATCTCTGTACATAATTTGGCACACATTCCCATGGACTTACCCCTAAGGGTAAAGCTAAAAATTATCCATGGGACTCCAAATTTCATTAAGTTGGGCAGTACTAATACCATCTTACAAGTTAAAGTGATCATTTTAAGTGCATAACTGATCATATAGATTGGAGTAAGTGTCAAAGGGATCACATAAATAAGACCAAGTGTTGGGGCCAGCGCCGTGGCTCACTTGGCTAATCCTCTGCCTGCGGCGCTGGCATTCCATATGGGCACCAGGTTCTAGTCCCGGTGGCTCCTCTTCCAGGCCAGCTCTCTGCTGCAGCCCAGGAAGGCAGTGGAGGCCCAGGTGTCTGGGCCCCTTCACCCACATGGGAGACCAGGAGGAAGCACCTGGCTCCTGGCTTCAGATCGGCGCAGCGCTGGCCGTAGCAGCCATTTGGGGAGTGAACCAACGGAAGGAAGACCTTTGTCTCTCTCTCTCTCTCTCTCTCGCTCTCGCTCTCTGTCTATAACTCTACCTGTCAAAAAAAAAAAAAAAAAAAAAAAAGACCAAGTGTCCTCTAGTAACAATAGACAGAATTAAAAAGGAGAGAAGGATCCAACTTGGGAAGCAGGCCACACAGCAGACTCAGAATGACAAACACCCTAAACAGCACTCTAGCCTCAGAATCTGCCCTTAAGGCATTCAGA